>NW_021832011.1:35000-37500 GCF_006345805.1 Octopus sinensis
GGACCGGTATGAATTGATGAGGTCAAGGGCCGTTTGACCTTGCGGGTCAGTTTCTGTGACATCAATGCCTGCGGAGAAAAGGGTAAAGAAAGAATGTAGAATACACACAAACTCATCTCTCTTATAAACAAATACATACACACACATATACATAGACTAGCAGTATCGCCCGACGTTGCTCAGGTTTGTAAGGGAAATAACTATAAAGCATTTTTAGAGAGTTATAGCCAAAAAATAGCAAAAAAATGGAAAAAATATGATGGTAAATTTTTTTTTGAGAGTTAAAAAAGGTCGAGTTGCGTCCCCTAGACAGTCTGTGGTTTGTGTTTCTGATTCTCGACCCCATGTCGAATTTATCGATTTTTTTCAGAACTGGGAGAACTTTTCAAAATTTTCGCTGCGTTAGTTTTGAATTATGACATTGGGCTATGTGTGTGTCAAGTTTCATCAGAATCGGTTGAAAGCCGTGGTCAGGGTGAGGGTACAAGCAAACAGACACACAGAAACACGCACAGACAAACTGCCGTTTATATAGAGAGAGATATATATATACATTTCTGTTGCTCCTTCGCTGTTCTCAAAAATAGCGTTCGTAATACTTTTATCTCGTTCGGCTTAACAGCCCTTCTTGTCTTGTTATTCTCCGTGTCCTGTCTTTTACTGCTTATATTTTGTACTGTCGTTACTGTCCTGTTTTTGTTACCATTTTTACCCCTCCGCAAAAAAATCTCAAATCTTATTTGATTTGCTTTTCGCGGGAAGGAAAGTTTCGGATCACTTCATTTCCCAGACCTGTTTTGTCAGATTTTTCTAGTTAACTAAATAATTTGAAACTTCGTATACTGGTAGAGTGTCTCAAAAGAAAACACTAGTTTCAAGTTGTTTCATCATCATCATCATCATCATCGTTTAGCGTCCGTTTTCCATGCTAGCATGGGTTGGACGGGTCAACTGGGGTCTGTGAAGCTGGAAGGCTTCGTCAGGCCCAGTCAGATCTGGCAGTGTTTCTACGGCTGGATGCCCTTCCTAACGCCAACCACTCCGCGAGTGTAGTGGGTGTTTTTTACGTGCCACCTGCACAGGTGCCAGACAGAGCTGGCGAACGGCCACGAACGGATGGTGCTTTTACGTGTCACCGGCACGGGGCCAGGCGATGCTGGCAATGGACACGAACGGATGGTGCTTTTACGTGCCACCGACACGGGGCCAGACAGAGCTGGCAACCGGCCACGAACGGGGCAACCGGCCATTTGAGAAAAATGTATTTTATAACTTTAAACGTAGATTAAATCTGCGAATTTTAACCAATCGTATTGTTTGTTTTCATTTGAAATAATTAACTGCATTATCTTAGTGTGACGTAGAAAGCTATTTTGTGACGTAGACAGCTGTGCGTAGGTCTGTGTTTTGTGTGCGTGTGTGTGTGTTTGATGGGGCGTGGGAGACAGAAAGTATGTTGTGTAAGTGAGTACTTCTGTTAGTGTGTGTGAAGAGACAGAGTAATGTGTGAAAGAGAGAGATAACTGAAATTTTTTACTCGGTGTATGTGTATATGTATGTATGCATGTATGTGGGTGTGTGTGTATGTATCTATGCATGTGTGTGCGTGTATGTATGTATGTGTGTGTATGTATGTGTGTGTGTATGTATGTATGGCCGATTCAGTGTTTACATTATTTCGAGTTAAAACGAAAGATTACCAAAAAAAGTTTTGTCTATATCTTCGATCCCTGTCATTATTCCATTGAGTCAACCTCAATATTTTCTACATAGCAAAGGTAATCTTTCGTTTTAACTCGAAATAATGTAAACACTGAATCAGCCATACATACATACACACACACACACACACACATACACACACACATACATACACACATGTGTTATTTGTCCTGTACTCTATTTTTTCGTTGTTTAAGAAAAATGTCCAGTTCATTGGTTTTGTGTTTATGTTTTCGTTTCTCATTGTGTTCGACATTTCTTTGGTGTCCTGTACCCATATATGCATGTATATATACATGTAGGGGTAGGTACGTATATATATGTGTGTATATATGCATATGTTTTATTAATTTATTATATATATATATATGTGTGTGTGTGTGTGGGGTGTATATATACATACATATATACATACATATATATATATATATATATATATACACACGTATATATTCTTTTGTTTGATTCGGTCATTTGGTTGTGGCCATGCTGGAGTACTGCTTTTAGCCAAACAAATCAATTCCAGGACTTATTCTTTGTAAGCCCCATATTCATTTTATCAGTGCCTTTTGCGAAACCACAAGGTTACAGGGACGTAAACACACTAACATCGGTTGCCAAGCGATGGTGGCAGGGGACGAACACAGACACATAAATATATACATAAAGCACCATCCGATCGTGGCCCCCGTGCCGGTGGCACGTAAAAAGCACCATCCGTCCGTGGCCGATTGCCAGCTCCGTCTGGCACCTGTGCGAGTGGCACGTAAAAAGCATC
>NW_021832011.1:42500-45000 GCF_006345805.1 Octopus sinensis
ACCACCATCACCACCACCATCACCACTACCACCACCATCACCACCACCATCACCACTACCACCATCACCACTACCACACCACCATCACAACCATCACCACTACCACCATCACCACTACCACCATCATCACCACTACCACCATCACCACTACCACCATCACCACTACCACCACCATCACAACCATCACCACACTACCACCATCACCACCACCATCAACCACTACCACCATCACCACTACCACCATCACCACCACCACCATCACAACCATCACCACTACCACCATCACCACTACCACCATCACCACCACCATCACCACTACCACCATCACCACCACCACCACTACCACCATCACCACTACCACCAACACCACCATCACCACACCACCACCACCATCACAACCATCACCACTACCACCATCACCACTACCACCACCATCACAACCATCACCACACCACCACCACCACCACCACACAACCATCACCACTACCAACCATCACCACTACCACCATCACCACTACCACCACACCACCACCATCACCACCACCACCTCCACCATCACAACCATCACCACCACCCCACCATCACCACTACCACCACCACCAGCACCAATGCCACCATCAACACCACAGCAAACTACTTATACCACCACCACTATCACCATCATCACCACCATCACCACCACTACCACCACCACCACCCCACCACCACCACCACCACCACACCACCATCACCACTACCACCATCACCACTACCACCAACACCACCATCACCAACATCACCACTACCACCATCACCACCACTACCACCATCACACACTACCACCATCACCACTACCACCATCACCACTACCACCAACACCACCACCACCATCACACTACCACCACCATCCCACTACCACCATCACCACTAACCACCATCACCACCATCACCACCATCACCACTACCACCATCACACTACCACCACCATCACAACCATCACCACTACCACCATCACCACTACCACCAACACCACCACCATCACCACTACCACATCACCACTACCACCATCATCACCACCATCACCACCATCACCACCACCATCACACTACCACCACCATCACAACCATCACCACTACCACCATCACACTACCACCATCACCACCACCACCACCATCACAACCATCACCACTACCACCATCACCACCACCATCACCACCACCACATCACCACTACCACCATCACCACTAACACCATCACCACCACCATCACCACTACCACCATCACACTACCACCATCACACTACCACCATCACCACCACCATCACCACTACCACCATCACCACCACCATCACCACTACCACCATCACCACCACCATCACCACTACCACCATCACCACTACCACCACCATCACAACCATCACCACTACCACCATCACCACTACCACCATCACCACTACCACCATCACCACTACCACCATCACCACTACCACCACCACCACAACCATCACCACTACCACCATCACCACCACCATCACCACTACCACCATCACCACTACCACCATCACCACCACCACCATCACAACCATCACCACTACCACCATCACCACTACCACCATCAACCACCACCACCATCACCACCACCATCACCACCACCACCCCACCACCACCATCACCACTACACCACCACCATCACCACACCACCACCACCACCATCACAACCATCACCACTACCACCATCACCACTACCACCACCATCACAACCATCACCACCACCACCACCATCACAACCATCACCACTACCACCATCACCACTACCACCATCACCACTACCACCAACACCACCACCATCACCACCACCACCTCCACCATCACAACCATCACCACTACCACCATCACCACTACCACCACCACCAGCACCAATGCCACCATCAACACCACAGCAAACTACTTATACCACCACCACTATCACCATCATCACACACCACCATCACCACCACTACCACCACCACCACATCCACCACTACCACCACCACCACCACCATCACCACCACCACCGCCTCTACCACTACCACCACCACCCCTACCATTACCCATCACAACTAGTATTTTAATCTATACCACCACCACCACCACCACAACCACCACTGCCATCACTACAAGGGCTCACCAGGGATTTGAACCCATCCCCTCCTCCCTCGTCCGTCCAGTTGATTAGCTGTTTACTCTAGCTTGAACCGGTTTAATAAGGTGAGGATTTAATGAGGCGACTAACGAACAGATTGATAATGACAACTGGGACGAGGACCATAGCAGAAACTACTGCTGGAATATTAGGGAGAGAGAAGGGGAGGGAGAGAGAGGGGGAGGGAGAGAGAGAGAGAGAGAGAGAGAGAGAGGGATGGGTGGATGGGTGGGCAGAAAAAAGACAGAGAGACAGAGATAGATAGACAGAGAGATATGCAGATAGACAGAAAGACAGACAGATAATTAAACAGAGAGAGAGATGGATAGATAGATAGATA
>NW_021832011.1:52500-57500 GCF_006345805.1 Octopus sinensis
ATATGGTCTAGAGCAAATAAAGACAAATTTATCAAGATATGAGGATATCACTGGTAATCAGGGTGATATTGTTATTGGCATGGACTAGAGTAAATAGAGACATTATCAAGATATATGAGGATATTGCCACTGAGAGACAGAGTGATATCATTATTGACATGGAAAAGAATGAGAAATAACAATATCAAGATATAAAAGATGTCAATACAGTGATACTAAATTTGGTATGGGCAATAATGAGAATAACAATAACAAAGAGGAATGTAACACCAAAATGGTGTAGTGATATCTTTATTGATATGGAAAAGAGTGAGAAAAACAATATTAATAAAGGATGTGAACAGATATCAACATCAACAGTCATGGAAATATTGTTATCAATATGAACAAGAGTGAAGATAATGATACGAAGATATGAGAATATCATGGCTTGACTGTGTGACAACATTATTATAACTATAGGCAATAATGAGAAATAGTAATATTGTGATATCAATGAAGATATTGATGCTAACATGTATGGCGATATCATTATTATAGTACACAAGTGTAAAAATAATGATATCAATAATAAATGTAAATACTAGTGATAGGGTGATATTGTTATCAGTATAGAATAATGTGAGGATAAGAATAATAAGATATGAGGATATTGTCATCAGCAAGCATGGCAATATCATTATAGACCTGGAACAGATGTAATATCAACAGATATATATGAGGATATTGTCATGAGTAAGCATAATAATATTACTTTAGATATGGACTTGAAAAATGATATCAACATGTATTTAAGGATATCACCATAATATCAGCATATAAGAGTTTATCACTGCCAAACAGACATAGTTACATCATTATAGGTATGGATTATAGTGAGATATAAGAATATCAGCATATATGTGTATCATCACTAGCAAATATAATATCTTTATGGACTAGAGTGAGATGAGATAATATCAAGAGGATGTCATTACAAGTAGGTATCACAACATCACTTTAGATAATGCGAAATAAGAATATCAACATATATAAGTATATGAGATATAACATATATAAGGATATCATCTTTAGCAAGCATTCTGATATCATTGTAGATATGGAAAACAGTGAGATTTATTTAAATCAGTATTGGAGTTTATTATCACCAGCAAGCATGATGATATCTTTATAAATTCAGACCAGGGCAAGAAATATATCAACATTGAGGATATTATCATCACCAAACATACTAATATCATTACAGATATGGACTACGGTGAGATATATAATATCAACATATGAGGATAGTCACCATCAAGTATATCTTTAAAAATTTGGTCTAGGGTGGGATATAATAATATCAACATGTTCATGAGGATATCATAACTAGTAAGTATGCCAATATCATTATAAATATGAACTAGCATGAGAAATGATAGTGACATATGTATGAGGATATCATTACAAGCAAGCCTAATGATATCATTATAGGATAAAATATGATATCAATATATATATATATTTATATAAGGATATTGTCACCAGCAGGCATGGTGATATGTTTATAGATATGACTAGGTGATACTAATTTCAAATTTTGGTACAAGGCCAGCAATTTCGGTGGGGGGGGCAGTAAATTGATTACATAGACCCCAGTATGTAACTGGTACTTGTTTTATCAACACTGGAAGAATGAAATACATTCTTGGCCAGTGTGATAACGATTCTGCCAGCTTGCCACCCTGGTGATAGATAAGGATATTAACATGTAATTAAGGATATCATCACTTGTAAGTATGACAATATCACTTTGAATATGAAGTGGAGTGAGATATAATTGTATCAACATATATACGATGACGCCATCACCAGCAGGTGTGATATCATGAGAAGTATGGACAAGAGTGAGATATAATAATAATATCAACATATAAGGATATCTTCACTAGCAATCATGATGACATCATTTTAGAAATGGATTATGGAGAGAAATAAGAATATTAACATAGATACAAGGATATCATCACAAACAAGCTTGATAATATCATTATGGACAGATGTGGACAAAAGTGAGAATAACGATATCAAGGTATGTGAAAGTGTATATCAACACCAGCAGGCATGGTGATATCAATTTCGATAAGGACAACAGTGAAAATAACAATACCAAAATATGAATGAAGATATCGCCATGGACAGGCATGGCAATATCATTATAGTTATGAAGTAGAGTGAGAGAAACAATATCAATGATGAATGTGAAAAACATTATCAAGACCAGCAGGCATGGCGATATAGTTTATCGAATGGAAGAGAGTGGGGGGGACAATATCAAGATATAAACAGTGATATTGTCGCGGGCAGGCATGGCAATATCAAATTTGATATAGATGAGAGTGAAGAATGACAATATGAACAAAGTGTGTGTGAAGAGGATACCGACACTGGCAGGCATAGTGATATCTTTATCGATATGGACAAGAGTGAGAAAAACAATATCAAGATAGACAGAGTGACCGTATATACACAACCATATATGCATGAGTGTGTGTGTTTGTATATGTGTGAGTTGTCTGTGTATATATATATATATATATATATATATATATATATATATATATATATGTATGTGTATATATATATATATATATATATTATATATATAAAAATATATATATACAAATATATATATATAAATATATATATACAAATATATATATATAAATATATATATATAAATATAAATATATATATATATATATATTATATATATATATATATGTACACATATATATATACACGTGATATACAGAATATGTGCACTGGAGTTGAGAGACATTCCGAGTGAAACAAACCTCCATGTGGTTAATGTAGTTGCCGTTGGTGTAGACAGCATTTTTGTTGCATACCATCATGAGGGGAGGCGACACCTGGTGGTTAGTGTAACCAACGGAAAGTTTATTACAGGTGATATATGACAAAGCTTACATAAATTTTTTTTTTTTTAGGTGAGTGTAGCAATATGATATAGTTATATAGATATACATCCATTTGGTTATATACATATATATAAAGGATTTAGTTAAATAAACATAGTACATATGTTTCAATAATGGATGTATAAGGGTTATACAACAAATATCCATTATTTGCTAAGCAATTGAAATTTAGATAAATATTGAAAATGAAGGGAAAATATAGTAATGATATTACACATGGAAGAATAGATACCATACAGCTGAGGATTAAAAATAATTAAACAAAAAATAGTTATGGGTACTGCTTGGGTATCAAAACACTTTGATAAATCTTCCCATTGAAATTTATAGTATATATTACTAGCAGTATCACCCGGCATTGCTTGGGTTTGTTTCGACCCTTTAGAAATGGAATTTTTTGAAAGTAAAAATTTTGCATTATAAAGTTTGTTATTCTCTTTAAGTGAACATTTTTCTGGTTGAAATACACCGAAAAATGGTGACACAGCAGTCAAAAAATCGTAAAAAATAGGGATTTTCATAGGTAAAAAACACCTTTTTGATGTAAATAATTTTTGGTGTTAACATGGTCCGATTTGATTTTTTTCTTCTACGGAAGGAAGAGCAAGCCTTAAGTGGACATTTTTCTGGTTGAAATACACCGAGAAATGGCGACACAGCAGTCAAAAAATAGGGATTTTCATAGAATAAAAAAACCACCTTTTTGATGTAAATAATTTTTGGTGTTATCATGGTCCGATTTGAAATTTTCTTCTATAGAAGGAAGAGCAAGCCTTCTCCTATCATACACTCAATTTTGGTCAACTTGCGCCGCAGGGTCTCGGAGGAGATAGTGTTAGTTTAAGGCTACCAAACCTGCCACAGACAGACAACTTCAGCTTTACATGTAGATATATATGTGTGTTGTGTGTGTGTGTGTGTGTGTGTGTGTGTGTGTGTGTGTGTGTGTGTGCGTGCGTGTATACATGATAGACTTCTTTCAGTTTCTGTCTACCAAATCCACTCACAAGGCTTTGGTCGGCCTGAGGCTATAGTAAAAGACATTTGCCTAAGGTGCCACGCAGTAGGACTGAACCTGGAACCATGTGGCTGGTAAGCAATATATATATATATATATATATATATACGATGGGCTTCTTTCAGTTTCCGTCTACCAAATCCACTCACAAGGATTTGGTCGGCCCAAGACTATAGTAGAAGACATTTTCCCAAGGTGCCACGCATTCGGATTGAACCCAGAACCATGTGGTGTGTAAGCAACTTTTTTACCTGCGCTTGTTTTTGTGGAACCCCGAACCCCATAAAATATCAAAAATGAATAAAAAACTTGATGTTTTTAATATAAAATTTTTAAAAATAAAAACAAAAATTAGGGACCCGAATCGAGCTTACCTTTGTGTTTATGTCAACCCCAGCGTCAAGGAGCAACTTAACCACTTGTTTGTGTCCATTTCGTGCAGCCAGGTGCAGTGGGAACTTGTCGAGGTGCACGCGATGCGTCAGCTCAGGGTGGCTGCACAACAACAGTTGCACAGTTTCCACGCGACCATACTGTGCAGCGAGGTCCAGGGGTGACTCTTCGCGCAGGTTGCGTATACCGGGATCAGCATGGTTCTGCAAAAGAAAGAAAATGAGAGGAAGGTCAAAGGTTGTGTTACTGCCATCGTTGTTGCTGTTGCTGTTGGTGGTGGTGGTCATGTTGGAAGGGAATGTTCTGGGAGACCCACAGCCACCAGAACTGAGAAAAACATAGTAGAAGAAAATTTGCCCAAGGTGCCATGCAGTAGGACTGAACCTGGAACCATGTGGTTGGGAAGCAAGCTTCTTACCACACAGCCACTTCTACATATATAATATATATATATTATATGTATATATATATATAATATATATACATGGGCTTCTTTCAGTCTGTGACGGGAAATCATTGAATCCCCATCCGTGAGTTATCAGAGGATGTACAGATTAGTTACGGTTCATCATCATCATCGTTTAGCGTCTGCCTTCCATTGCTAGCAT
>NW_021832011.1:62500-72500 GCF_006345805.1 Octopus sinensis
ATATATATACATACACACACACTCACACTTAGATATATATATATACTGGAGTAAACACATAAATCTCTCTATATATAAACGGCAGTTTGTCTGTGTGTGTTCTGTGTGTCTGTCAGGTTGTACCCTCACCCTGACCACGGCTTTCAACCGATTCTGATGAAACTTGACACACACATAGCCCAATGTCATAATTCAAAACTAACGCCACGAAAATTTTGAAAAGTTCCCCCAGTTCTGAAAAAAAATCAATAATTCGATATGGGGGTCGAGAATCAGAAACACGAACACACAAACTGTCTAGGGGCGCAACTCCACCTTTTTACCATCATTTTTTTTTTTTTTTTTGTATTATTTTTGGCTTAACTCTCTAAAGATGCTTTATAGTTATTTCCCTTACAAACCTGAGCAACGCCGGGCGATACTGCTAGTGTAAAATAAGGTGGAAAAAAGAGTACTCAAATACCAAAGGTAGAGTAATGTGCTTTATTTAAAAGCAGCAGAAATTATACAAAAAGCTGTTAACTCTGGTTTTCACGTTCCAGTTTGTCGGACGAATTTGTTAAAACGGAACTGTACGAAGAACGGGAACGTGAAACTCTGAGTAACAGCTTTTGTTAAATTCTGCTGCTTTTAATAAAACAATATATAATATGGGTGTATATATATATATAATACACACACACACACAAAGTGTATACACATCATATATATAATATATAATATAGGCGCAGGAGTGGCTGTGTGGTAAGTAGCTTGCTAACCAACCTCATGGTTCCGGGTTCAGTCCTACTGCGTGGCACCTTGGGCAAGTGTCTTCTGCCATAGCCCCGGGCCGAACAATGCCTTGTGAGTGGATTTGGTAGACGGAAACTGAAAGAAGCCTGTCGTATATATATGTATTTATATATATATATATATATGTATGTGCGTGTGTTTGTGTGTGTGTGTCTATGTTTGTCCCCCTAGCATTGCTTGACAACCGATGCTGGTGTGTTTACGTCCCCGCCACTTAGCGGTTCGGCAAAAAGAGACCGATAGAATAAGTACTGGGCTTACAAAGAATAAGTCCCGGGGTCGATTTGCTCGACTAAAGGCGGTGCTCCAGCATGGCCGCAGTCAAATGACTGAAACAAGTAAAAGAGTATACAAATTTCCACACGGAAGCACGTAACTTCAAACGTGTCTTCTCTGATGTGAATTTGCTACCCAGGTATCGGTTAACCGAATTATCCATAACAAGATAATTCATTCAACTACTCAAATTTATATATATATATATACACATATAAATAAATGCACACCTGTCTTTGAGTACCTATATCCATTTGTTTGTGCTTATGTGTGTGTGTGTGTGCTTAAACATACACAAGTAATACACCTGTCTGTGTGTATTTCTGCATGTGCTATATATGTATGCGTGTGTGTTCATGTGCGCATACACATATGTATGTATGTATGTATGTGTGTATGTATGTAGTATGTATGTTGGGTGTGTGTGTGTGTATGTGTGATGTGTGTAGTATGTTTGTTATGTAGTATGTAGTGTATGTGTGTGTGTGTGTAGTATGTATGTGTGTATGTGTGTGTATGTATGTCTGTATGTATGTAGTATGTTTGTATGTATGTATGTATGTATTGTATGTGTTGTGTGTATGTATGTATGTGTGTAGTATGTATGTATGTATGTGGTGTGTGTGTGTATGTAGTATGTGTGTATGATGTAGGTTGTATGTGTGTATGTATGTATGTATGTATGTATGTGTGTATGTGTGTATGTTATGTATTTTGTATGTATGTATGTAGTATGTTTGTATGTTGTATGTGTGTTTATTATGTATGTGTATGTATGTATGTGTGTATTATGTATGATGTATGTATGTATATATGTATGTATGTATGATGTATGTGTGTGTGTGCATGTATGTATGTGTGTACAATGTGTGTATGTGTGTATGTATGTATGTGTGTATGTATGTATGTATGTGTGTATGTATGTGTGTATGTGTGTATGTATGTATGTATGTGTGTATGTACTGTGTGTATGTATGTATGTATGTATGTATGTGTGTATGTGTGTATGTGTGTACGTATGTATGTATGTATGTGTGTATGTATGTATGCATGCATGTATGTGTATGTGTGCATGTATGGATGTATCTACCTGTGTCTGTGTGTGCGCGTAAAGTGCACACCGCAATCTGCTGCAGATGCTAATGCAACATATCAAATGCAGAAAAAGCCAGCGAAAGACAGCGGCGGAGGACGAAGGTGGTGGCGGCGGCGCGGGGGGTAGAGGTTGCGGTGGTGGTGGAGGCAGTAGTAAGAAGCAAACAGTGGGTGGGAAGGAGGAGGAGGAGGAGGAGGAGGAGAGAGAGAACAAACGCAGTGATGCGTTATTGTTTAACGCATCATGTAGGTCAAATGGGGGTGGGGGGAGTGGGGGGAGTGGGTTTTAAGTAAGGCAGGTGCAGTGTGTGGGAGGGTGGGTAGGTGGGGGAGGTCTCGTATGTTGACGAGTGTGTGTGTGTGTGTGTGTGCGATGGTTGGGTTTGGAGGGAGGAGAAGTGTGTGGTGAGGGTGAAAGGAAAGAAATCAATAGAAAGAAAAAAGAGAGACAGAGAGAGAGGGGAAGAGAGAGAGTGAAGAGAAGAGACAGAGAGAGAGAAAAGAGAAGAGAGAGAGGAAGAAAGAAAGAGAGAGAAGAGAAGAGGAAAGAGAGAGGAAGAGAGAGAGAGAAGAGATAGAGAGAGAGAGGAAGAGAGAGAGAGAAGAAAAGAGACAGAGAAAAGAGACAGAGAGAGAGGAAGAGAGAGAGAGAGAAAAGACAGAGAGAGAGAGGAAAAGAGAGAGAGAAGAGACAGAGAGAGAGGAAGAGAGAGAGAGAGAAAAGACAGAGAGAGAGAGGAAAAGAGAGAGATAGAGAGAGAGAGAGACCTACTGCTGTTATGCGCACGTGCATACGTGTATTCTCATGTGCGTGTGTGTTTTGGCGTAAGCTAATGTGTGTATGTATGTGTGCATGTGTGTAAGCATGTATGTATGCATATATATGCGTGTGTGTATGTATATGTGTGTATGTACATGTGTATGTATGCATATATGTATAAATGTGTGTGTGTGTGTATTGCATGTGTATATGTATGTGTGCATGCAAGTATGTATGTGTGTGTGTGTGTATGGGTGCGTGCACGAATGTGTGTGTAAATATCTGCTTATGTGTGTGTGTGTGTGTGTCTGCTTCTGTGTATGCATGTGTGTGTGTGTGTGTGTGTGTGGTGTGTGTGCATGTCTGTGTGTGTGTGAGTGTGTGTGTCTGCCACTGTATGCGGTATATATGTCTGTGTGTGTCTGTGTATGTGTGGCTGTGTGTGTGTGTGTGTGTGTGTGTGTGTTGTGCCTCTGTATGCATGTATATATGTATGTGTCCGTGTGTGTGTGCACAGCTCTGCAGGTAACCCAGCAGAACTGCTGCATCTCTCTGTGCAGATGGATGCAAAAAGATGCACAGTGAAACGACAGCAACAAACGCAGGTAGCAGCAGCAGCAGCGGCAGCAGCAGCAACTGATGCCAGTGGTGGTGGTCGTAGTGGAGGGCTCCACAGCCAATAAACCAATACCACAACAGACAGTGCAGCAGTAGCAGCAGCAGTAGCGGCAGCAGTAGCGGTAGTAGTAGTGGTGGTGTGGTGGTGGTGGTGGCAGTGGTAGTAGTAGTAATGGTGGTGGTGGTAGTAGTAGTAATGGTGGTAGTGGTGGTAGTAGTAGTAATAGTAGTAGTGGTGGGTAGTAGTAATGGTAGTAGTAGTAGTAGTAGTAGAAGTAGTAGTAGTGGTGGTTGTGGTGGTATTAGTAGTGGTAGTGGTGGTGGTTGTGGTGGTGGTGGTGGTGGTAGTAGTAAAGTAGTAGTACTAATAGTAGTAGTAGTAGTATAGTAGTAGTGGTGGTGGTGGTTGTGATGGTAGTGGTGATGGTGGTGATGGTTGGTGGTGGTGGTGGTGGTGATGGTGGTGAGGTGGTGGGTGGTGGGTGGTGGTGTGTGGTGGTAGTGGTGGTGGTGGTGGTGGTGGGGGTAGCACTGTGGAACATGCGAGTGCTCCATTGACTTATAACCTCTCTTCTCTCATCCAGATTGTGGAGTGTGTGTGGGTGGGTGGGTGGGTGGATGGGTGGGGAGGGCGATGCACCCCCCAACCACCACCACCACATTTCATTGATGGCGAGCATATTGAATCAGAGATTGGCTTTAGATCTGGGAGGGTGTGGCGGGCTGGGGGGTGGGGGAAATACACACATGTCTGTGTGTGGAAATGGATATGTGTATGTGTGTGTATATATATATATATATACACACATACATATATATATATATATATATAATCGAACCAAATCAAAATAGATGAACATCAATGGAATTTGTATCCTTGTGGTACCAGTGCCGGTGGCACATAAGAGAACCATCCGAACGTGACGTAGCCAGTACCGCAATGACTGGCCTCCGTGCTGAGGGCACGTAACAAACACCATCCGAGCGTGGCCGTCCGCCAGCCTCGTCTAGCACCTGTGTCGGTAACACATAAGAAAACACCATCGAGCGTGGCCGTCTGCCAGCCTCGTCTGGCACCTTGTCGGGTGCACATAAAAAACCAACCGAGCGTGGCCGTCTGCCAGCCTCGTCTGGCACCTGTGTCGGTGGCACTAAAAAAAAAACACCATCCGAGCGTGGTCGTCTGCCAGCCTCGTCTGGCACCTGTGTCGGTGGCACATAAAAACACCACCGAGCGTGGCCGTCTGCCAGCCTCGTCTGCACCTTGTCGGTGGCACATAAAATCACCCACTACACTCTCGAGTGGTTGGCGTTAGGAAGGGCATCCAGCTGTAGAAACACTGCCACATCTGACTGGCCTGGTGCAGCCTTCGGGCTTCCCAGACCCCAGTTGAACCGTCCAACCCATGCTAGCATGGAAACGGACGTTAAAAACGATGATGATGATGATGATGAATATATATATATATATATATATACACACATACATTATATATATATATATTATATTAATATATATATATACATGCTAATGTATGTATACATATCTATATATGCTAATATATATGCCACACACACACACACATATATATATATATTATATATATATATATATATATGCCTATATATATATACACACATATACATACATATACATATATATGTGTCTGTGTATATATGTTTGTATATATGCATGCATATACACATATATATGCATGTATACATTTCTGTGTGTATGTATATATATGTATGTATGTATTTCTGTATATGTATGTTAACTGTATACATATCTGTATGTGGGCATATCATCATCATCGTTTAACGTCCGTTTTCCATGCTAGCATGGGTTGGACGGTTCAACTGGGGTCTGGGAAGCCAGAAGGCTGCACCAAGGGCCCAGTCAGATCTGGCAGTGTTTCTACGGCTGGATGCCTTTCCTAACGCCAACCACTCCATGAGTGTAGTGGGTGCTTTTTATGTGCCACCTGCACAGGTGCCAGACGAGGCTGGCAAACGGCCACGATCGGATGGTGCTTTTTATGTGCCACCAGTATGGAGGCCAAGCGAGGCTGGCAACGGCCACGATCGGATGGTTCTCTTACGTGCCACCGGCAAGGAGGCCAGTCGGGGCGGCGCTGGCAACGGATACGTTCGGACGGTGCTTTTTATGTGCCACCTGCACAGGTGCCAGACGAGGCTGGCAACGGCCACGATCGGATGGTGCTTTTTACATGCCACGGCACAGAGGCCAGTCGGGGCAGCGCTGGCAACAGCCACGTTCGGATGGTTCTCTTATGTGCCACTGGCACTGGTATCACAGCTACAATTTCCATTGATGTTGATCGATTTCGAATATACACACATAATCTATATACATTCCCTACACACACATACACACACACAAGTAGCTTGCTTCCCAACCACATAGTTCTGGGTTCAGTCCCACTGTGTGGCATCTTGGGCAAGTGTCTTCTACTATAGCCTTGGGCTGACCAAAGCCTTGTGAGTGGATTTGGTAAACGGAAACTGAAAAGAAGCCCATCGTATGTGTGTGTGTATGTATGTGTGAATATGTGTGTGTGTGTATGTGAATATGTATGTGTGTAAGTGAAAGGTAAGAGAGTCCAGTTTGCTGGACATTGTTGTAGAGCTGAAAAAGAGGTAATTTCTACTCTTCTCCTCTGGAAGCCATCTACTCGCGATACCAGAAGGCGCACACACTTCTATCCTGATATAATCTCCAGGGATACAGGCATCCAGCAACAGGACCTCCGTAATGCTATGATGGACCGTGAAGTCTGGCGTAGCATGGTAAATTCCATTGTCTTGACCACGGTTGCGATACCAGAGGGCACACACTCTGCTACCCTGATGTAATCTCCAGGGATACAGGCATCCAGCAACAGGACCTCCGTAATGCTATGATGGACCGTGAAGTCTGGCTTAGCATGGTAAATTCCATTGTCTTGACCACGGTCGTGATATCAGAGAGCGCACACTCTCCTACCCTGATGTAATCTCCAGGGATACAGACATCCAGCAACAGGACCTCCATAATGCCATGATGGACCATGAAGTCTGGTGTAGCATGGTAAATTCCATTGTCTCGACCACGGTTGCGATACCAGAGTCTGCACACTCTCCTACCCTGTTGTAATCTCCAGGGATACAGACATCCAGCAACAGGACCTCCATAATGCCATGATGGACCGTGAAGTCTGGCTTAGCATGGTAAATTCCATTGTCTTGACCACGGTTGCGATACCAGAGGCTGCACACTCTCCTACCTTGATGTAATCTCCAGGGATACAGGCATCCAGCAACAGGATCTCCGTAACGCTATGATGGACCGTGAAGTCTGGCGTAGCATGGTAAATTCCATTGTATTAACCACGGTCACGATACCAGAGGGCACACACTCTCCTACCCTGATGTAATCTCCAGGGAGAGAGGTTTCCAGCAACAGGACCTCCGTAATGCCATGATGGACCATGAAGTCTGGCGTAGCATGGTAAATTCCCTTGTCTTGACCACGGTCGTGATACCAGAGGGCGCACACTCTCCTACCTTGATGTAATCTCCAGGGATACAGGCATCCAGCAACAGGACATCCGTAATGCTATGATGGACCATGAAGTCTGGCATAGCATGGTAAATTCCATTGTCTCAACCACGATCGCGATACCAGAGGGCACACACTCTCCTACCTTGATGTAATCTCCAGGGATACAGGCATCCAGCAACAGGACATCCGTAATGCTATGATGGACCGTGAAGTCTGGCTTAGCATGGTAAATTCCATTGTCTCAACCACGATCGCGATACCAGAGGGCACACACTCTCCTACCTTGATGTAATCTCCAGGGATACAGGCATCCAGCAACAGGACATCCGTAATGCTATGATGGACCATGAAGTCTGGCGTAGCATGGTAAATTCCATTGTCTCAACCACGATCGCGATACCAGAGGGCACACACTCTCCTACCTTGATGTAATCTTCAGGGATACAGGCATCCAGCAACAGGACATCTCGTATGCTATGATAGGACCGTGAAGTCTGGCGTAGCATGGTAAATTCCATTGTCTCAACCACGATCGCGATACCAGAGGGCACACACTCTCCTACCTTGATGTAATCTCCAGGGATACAGGCATCCAGCAACAGGACATCCGTAATGCTATGATGGACCATGAAGTCTGGCTTAGCATGGTAAATTCCATTGTCTTGACCACGGTCGTGATACCAGAGGGTGCACACTCTCCTACCTTGATGTAATCTCCAGGGATACAGGCATCCAGCAACAGGACATCCGTAATGCTATGATAGACCGTGAAGTCTGGCGTAGCATGGTAAATTCCATTGTCTCAACCACGGTCGTGATACCAGAGGGCGCACACTCTCCTACCTTGATGTAATCTCCAGGGATACAGGCATCCAGCAACAGGACATCCGTAATGCTATGATAGACCGTGAAGTCTGGCTTAGCATGGTAAATTCCATTGTCTCGACCACGGTTGCGATACCAGAGGGCAAACACTCTTCTACCTTGATGTAATCTCCAGGGATACAGGCATCCAGCAACAGGACATCCATAATGCTATGATAGACCGTGAAGTCTGGCGTAGCATGATAAATTCCATTGTCTCAACCACGGTCGTGATACCAGAGGGCGCACACTCTCCTACCTTGATGTAATCTCCAGGGATACAGGCATCCAGCAACAGGACATCCGTAATGCTATGATAGACCGTGAAGTCTGGCGTAGCATGGTAAATTCCATTGTCCCAACCACGGTCGTGATACCAGAGGGTGCACACTCTCCTACCTTGATGTAATCTCCAGGGATACAGGCATCCAGCAACAGGACATCCGTAATGCTATGATAGACCGTGAAGTCTGGCGTAGCATGGTAAATTCCATTGTCTCAACCACGATCGCAATGCCAGAGGGCGCACACTCTCCTACCCTGATGTAATCTCCAGGGATACAGGCATCCAGCAACAGGACATCCATAATGCCATGATGGACCGTGAAGTCTGGTGTAGCATGGTAAATTCCATTGTCTCGACCACGGTTGCGATACCAGAGGGCACACACTCTCCTACCCTCATGTAATCTCCAGGGATACAGGTATCAAGCAACAGGACCTCCGTAATGCCATGATGGACCGTGAAGTCTGGCGTAGCATGGTAAATTCCATTGTCTCAACCACGATCGCAATGCCAGAGGGCGCACACTCTCCTACCCTGATGTAATCTCCAGGGATACAGGCATCCAGCAACAGGACCTCCATAATGCCATGATGGACCGTGAAGTCTGGCGTAGCATGGTAAATTCCATTGTCTCGACCACGGTTGCGATACCAGAGGCTGCACACTCTCCTACCCTGTTGTAATCTCCAGGGATACAGACATCCAGCAACAGGACCTCCATAATGCCATGATGGACCATGAAGTCTGGTGTAGCATGGTAAATTCCATTGTCTCGACCACGGTTGCGATACCAGAGTCTGCACACTCTCCTACCCTGTTGTAATCTCCAGGGATACAGACATCCAGCAACAGGACCTCCATAATGCCATGATGGACCATGAAGTCTGGCGTAGCATGGTAAATTCCATTGTCTCGACCACGGTCGCGATACCAGAGGGTGCACACTCTCCTACCCTGATGTAATCTCCAGGGATACAGGCATCCAGCAACAGGACCTCCATAATGCCATGATGGACCGTGAAGTCTGGCGTAGCATGGTAAATTCCATTGTCTCGACCACGGTCGCGATACCAGAGGGTGCACACTCTCCTACCCTGATGTAATCTCCAGGGATACAGGCATCCAGCAACAGGACCTCCATAATGCCATGATGGACCGTGAAGTCTGGCGTAGCATGGTAAATTCCATTGTCTCGACCACAGTTGCGATACCAGAGGGCACACACTCTCCTACCCTGATGTAATCTCCAGGGATACAGGCATCCAGCAACAGGACATCCGTAATGCTATGATGGACCGTGAAGTCTGGCGTAGCATGGTAAATTCCATTGTCTCAACCACGATCGCAATGCCAGAGGGCGCACACTCTCCTACCCTGATGTAATCTCCAGGGATACAGGCATCCAGCAACAGGATCTCCGTAACGCTATGATGGACCGTGAAGTATGACGTAGCATGGTAAATTCCATTGTCTCGACCACGATCGCGATACCAGAGGGCACACACTCTCCTACCTTGATGTAATCTCCAGGGATACAGGCATCCAGCAACAGGACCTCCGTAACGCTATGATGGACCGTGAAGTCTGGCGTAGCATGGTAAATTCCATTGTCTCGACCACGGTCGAACAATGATGATGATGATATGTATCCACCATCGCTTGACATAACTTACTGGTTCAGCCAAAGAGACCGATAGAATAAATACTAGGCTTACAAAGAATAAGTCCTGGGAGTCGATGC
>NW_021832012.1:0-17500 GCF_006345805.1 Octopus sinensis
CATTAAAAAAAAAAGACTTTTTTTTACACTTGACATAATTTATGAACAAAACTCCATCTTGGGAGGTATTTGAAACATTTGGTTTATAGTGTGGAATTAATTACGGACTAATTAAGTTGGTAATTATGATTTAATTTCCGCATTTCCTGCCTAACACGAAGAATGAATGACGTCTTGAAGCATTATTAATATAGAGGAAACACGACGAAGTGAAATGGAACCATTTCAGTTCTTACTCGGGGAAGAAATATGAGAAAATTAGGGTACGCTAGCGTTATAGTCACAGCTCTCATTCGCATTCTCATCACATCGCCCTGTTATAATCACACCCCATACTAATATCCTAAGCTAATTCCTCCTTTACTCCTAAACAACCCCATGAATGTGAAAGACCAATCCTTAAAGAATTGAATTCAGATCCAGTTCTGTTACATAACTGAAACTGACACTCATTGCTCCTAGACAGGGGTTATTAAATACTTAAGAACTGATCACTTACAAGTCCTTTACAAAAGCTCAAAAGAGAGAGTTCGAATGGTGTACTGCAGACCCGTTGTGACAGTGATATTGGCCCTCGGTCAAAATAATGCACTGAACCCCTGCAAATACATCCACAACATCTATGAATTACGATCAATATTCGTAGGTATATTGAGCAACAGGACAGTCTGTCTTTGCTTCGAAATGGCACAGGTGTAACGCTGAGGTCTTTTGGGGCAGAGTAGAAACCGGTATGCACCAGAATCAGGTTACAGCTCAGAAGACCCGCACACCGTAGCAGAAGTGTTAAGGCCGCCCCCACAGGTAAAGTGGATTGGCCTGTAAGATTTCTATGCCAATGTCACATAAAACCGCTCGTGCAGTGTAAAGTGGTTGGCGTTAGAAGGGACCGTGGAAACCATGCCAAACCAGACTAGAGCCTGCTCTGGTCAAACCGCGCCAGAATGGACAACGGACGTTAGATGATGATGATGGTGATGATGACGACGACGACGATGACGACGACGACGATGACGACGGAATACACGGTTTGTAAAGTAGCAAATACACGGTTTGCAAAGGGAAGTTCAAGCAGAGGAAGGCATCAGCTAAGAAAAGCTGTAGTCTATAGATAATGATGATGATGATGATGATGACGACGATGATGATGACGCTGATGATGATGATGGCTATAACATCGATGATATGTGCAACGATGATGACGACGATGATGATGATGAATACCACGGCATTGGTAACGGAGCCGACGATCTGGTGGTTATAGAAAAAAAAAACACCAACCCAAGACTCCACGTTGTGGGATTGAATACGGGGCGGCGGTTATTGTAATGTGAACTTCTTAACCATTTGGCCAATGTGAACACACTCATGCAATCTCAATTTACCTTTAATCAAGCAGCGCTAGACCTTAATATATCTCCGTGTAAGGCCAGGTGATATAAATAACAACCTGGAGATACGCTTCTGCTCCGACAATGTAAAGGTGTTCTGTTGGTTCCGAACGGATAGAATGGTAGAATTTGTCGAGATTTGAACACTGGATAGCATTTCTTTATCGGTTTAACGCATCGCCACCCAACCCGCAAACCCATGTTTACCGTGGAGCGAGAAATTTGAGCGGATAACAACAACAACAACAGCAACATCTACAAAGACTTAGCTGATGAGATAAAACTATTTGGGTAGATGACATTTCTGACTCTCTCTCAGATGATAAATCTGTAAACAGAGAGTGGTATATGTATATATTATATATATATATATAATATATATAGATATATATATATATATATATATGGTGTGTGTGGGTATGTGTCTGTATATCTGTATATATATATGTATGTATATATATATATATACATGTATATATATATATACATATATATATATACATATATACACACAAATAACACACACACACACACACAACACCAACACACAGATATATATATATATATATATATATATATATACGTATAAATATACACACATACATACATAAATAGATATATAGATGCACGCATACATACATACACACATACATACATACATCCATATATATATATATATCATACATACATACATACATACATACATGCATACATACATACATGCATACATGCATACATACATACATACATGCATACATGCATACATACATACATACATACATACATACATACACACATGCATACATACACACATACATACATGCAAACATACATAAATACATACATACATACATACGTACATACATACATACATACATACACACACACACATACACACACACGCAGAATACATTCACAGATGTTCTGCTCTGCACTCGTAACGACCATCAAACAGCAAAACCGAAAAAGAAAAGGAAAATATTTTTAAAAAAAAAAACTTAAAAAGAAAGAAATAATCATTTTAAAAGAATGCGTTCTTAATCTATTTTGGAAAATGAAGAATCAGCGAGAAGAAGGAATGATTTACCAATTAATGGTGCTTGTATGGAATAAGAGACGAACGTTCGTGCGGCAATGATTTATTAAAGATCTGCTACGAGAGGTTCTTTAGAGTTTGCTGTACACCAATTCATCTTTGGATATATTCATACCAGGCGCAGGAGTGGCTGTGTGGTAAGTAGCTTGTTTACCAACCACATGGTTCCGGGTTCAGTCCCACTGCATGGCACCTTGGGCAACTATCTTCTACTATAGCCTCGGGCCGACCAAAGCCTTGTGAGTGGATTTGGTAGACGAAAAAACTAAAGAAGTCCGTCGTATATATGTATATATATATATATAATATATATATTATATATATATATATTATATTGCGTGTGTGTGTTTGTCCTCCTTGCATGCTTGACAACCGATGCTGGTGTGTTTATGTCCCCGTTACTTAGCGGTTCGGCAAAAGAGACCGGAGAATAAGTATTGGGCTTACAAAAGAATAAGTCCCGGGGCCGATTTGCTCGATTAAAGGCGGTGCTCCAGCACGGCCGCAGTCAAATGACTGAAACAAGTAAAAGAATAAAAGAATATATTTAGACACAAACGAAGTCTTGCTATGGAATTAATCATAGAGAGCAGTGTACTCCTGCGTTTTATAATTTATATATGTACTAGCAGTATCGCCCGGCGTTGCTCGGGTTTGTAAGGGAAATAACTATATAAGCATTTTTAGAGAATTATAGCCAAAAAATAGCAAAAAAAATGCATTAAAAATGGGAAAAAATGATGGTAATTTTTTTTTAAATCGTTGACTCATCGTAGACATTTTTAGAGAGTTACTTCGATTATATAACAGCGAAAAAAATGCATTAAAAATGGAAAAAAATGATGGTAATTTTTATTAAAAACCGTTGACTCATCGTAGACATGTTTAGAGAGTTACTTCCCTTATATAATAGCGAAAAAATGCATTAAAATGGGAAAAAAATTATGGTAAATTATTTTTAAAATCGTAGACTCATCGTAGACGCGCGCTAATACCCAGAAGGGCTCGATATGAATCACGACTATAAGATACCCGCTTTTGGTTACACTGCACCGCAAAATGTGGCAGTAGTTGGGAATCTAAATCGTAGGAGACAGACACACAACCTTACTTTTATATATAAAGATTTCTTTACTACCCACAAGGGGCTAAACACAGAGAGGACAAACAAGGACAGAAAAACGGATTAAGTCGATTATATCGACCCCAGTAGGTAACTGGTACTTAATTTATCGACCCCGAAAGGATGAAAGGCAAAGTCAAACCCGGCGGAATTTGAACTCAGAACGTAGCGGCAGACGAAATACGGCTACGCATTTCGCCGGGCGTGCTAACGTTTCTGCCAGCTCGCCGCCTTTTATAATTTATATATCATGGCGGCGAGATTTGACTGGTATGCAATGACCGGTGCTTCTCACTGATGAAGTTTAGGAGACTGAAATCACGGGATGTCGGGAAATCTGTCTCCCATGACGGGCGACTCTCGTCTTCTACGTTCTATGCGTGAACTTTTATGTACCAAGCACCTAAAAGGGTATCTCTCAAGACTATGAGTCGGTGCTTTAACAAGACATCCACGTTGAGATGGATAGAAAGGTTACCTTTTCGCACTAAATACTGCTTCCGTCGCTAAAAATTAATATAATTGTAATAATGATCATAATGAAGGATTCGAAATGTGTGTGTGTGTGTGTTTGTGTGTGTGTGTGTATGTGTGTGTTTGTGTGTGTGTGTGTGTTTGTGTGTGTGTGTGTGTGTGTGTGTGTGTGTGTGTGTAGACTAAATAATTTATGATATCCCAAGAATTCTTTTTTTTTTATCTGATCATAAGAGTGTCACGAATATGCTAACAATATCTAAAGAACAGTTTGTGAGTGCCGCCGTATAGAAGTTAATACCCAGTTTGCATTTGGCCCCCACCACCCGGTTGCCACCCAGCATTAAGGACTAAGAAATATACTGATATACTGTAGCAAGCAAGAATAACAATCGCGGCGCAACAAATGTTTGTTGACTTTTTCTCAACATTACATTTGTATTTTTTTCTATTTTTTTCTTCTTTTTCTCTCCTGCATTTTCAAACTTCTTCTTTACAAAACCGTTTAATCGTCTCCAGACTGCGATCTATTTACTCACAGATCTTAACTGCATTGTTGTGGCTATTCTACCTTCTTCTTCTACTTCGACTTTGTTTGTTCTGGGTTTCTTTTAAAGACGATGTTCAGCAGTATTTGATGGAAATCGCAGAGCGACGACGCAAGCAGAGAACGAGTGGGGGGAGCGGATGAGATGAGGGGTGAAGGAATGTGAGGCGCGCGCGTGTGTGTATGTGTATGTGTATCACTGTGTCTGTGTTTGCGCGTGGACACGAATGTGTGTGTGTATGTGTATGGCTCGGTGCATACTTGAAGTGTCCGTGTATGTCTGCTTGTAAGAGTGTTTCTACATGATTACTGGTGCAGCTAATGAGTGTTTTATGTCACTGCATTAATTGCTCCCCGCTTTGCTGAGGACCAGATGAAGATTTAAAAGAGGATTGGGCCACAAGAAATGGTTAGAGTGGTTTAATGCCTTTAAAATTTGACCAACGCCATGATAAAGCATGAAGGATTTTATTGAGATTCGCTGCATTTTGTCTTCTCATTCATAAAGACCGGGCACCACAAAAAACCCAGCTTATACACACACACACACACACACACACACACACCATATATATATATTCAAGGCGGCGAGCTGGCAGACTCGTTAGCACGCCGGGCGAAATGCGTAGCCGTATTTCGTCTGCCGTTACGTTCTGAGTTCAAATTCCGCCGAGGTCGACTTTGCCTTTCATCCTTTCGGGGTCGATAAATTAAGTACCAGTTACGCCCTGGGGTCGATGTAATCGACATAATCCGTTTGTCCCCTCTGTATTTAGCCCCTTGTGGGCAATAGTGAAATACATATATAATATATATATATATATATATATAATATATATAATACATACACACACCCACATATATATATACATGCATACACACACATTACATATAAACATACACACATATATATATATATATATATATATATACATGCATACACACACATATACATATAAACATAACACACACACATATATATATATATATATATATATATATATATATGCATACTCACACATATACATATAAACATACAAACACATATATATATATACATGCAGACACACACATATACATATAAACATACACACACATAGAGAGTATCGGAATACAATGAAAGAACCATACCAGCTGGGAATCGAAACCAGATCTCTCTGGCGCGCTTCACTAAGAATGCGACAGCACAGACTATTCCACTGGGGAGGAAATTGCTTTCACATTTCAAATGAAACTTCATTGTTGTTTTTATTACTTTCTTTATTTTGTTTTATTTGATTTGATTTTGTTTTCCCCTTTGTATGGGAGTTTTAAATATGTCCCAGTTACACCAATGACATCAACAGTAATAGCATCAACAACAACAACAACAATATTCTGTCAATCAGTTCATGGCTGACTGGTTAGACGTGGTTAGACGCTTGCTTCCCAACGACACGGTTCCAGTTTCGGTTCCTCTGCGTTGCACCTTTTGTTTTGTGAAGCGCGCCAGAGAGATCTGGTTTCGATTCCCAGCTGGTATGGTTCTTTCATTGTATTCCAATACCCTTAGTGTAGGAGGATGGGTATATAGGATTTACATCTGTCTGAGAAAGGCACGATTGTTACCCGGCAGTTCCTCCCAAAAGTCTGTCGATTCCTGTGATATAGGTCAGTGGAGCCAGGCCCCACAAAACAAAAATTTGGTCGGCGGAAACTGAAGGAAGCCTGTCTTATATATGAGATAAACCTACATCACGCAAGTAATTCAAAAGAGAGCAGCAATATTATATTCGCTCCTTCACCAAAAGCCAATAAGCCAATCACAAAAGAGTGGGTATTGAAAGACCCTGGGTGGCTCGGCTGAAACGCTAAAAGAATATTACACATATATATATATATATATTATATATATATATATATAGCATACTCACACATATACATATAAACATACACACACAATATCATATATATACATGCAGACACACACATATACATATAAACATACACACACATGAGAGTATCGGAATACAATAAGACACCTACCAGCTGGGAATCTAAACCAGATCTCTCTGGCGCGCTTCACTAAGATGCGACAGCACAGACTATTCCACTGGGGAGGAAATTGCTTCACATTTCAAATGAAACTTCATTGTTGTTTTTATTACTTTCTTTATTTTGTTTTATTTGATTTGATTTTGTTTTCCCCTTTGTAGGGAAAGTTTTAATATGTTCCCAGTTACACCAATGACATCAACCGTAAATAGCATCAACACAACAACAACAATATTCTGTCAATCGTTCATGGCTGACTGGTTAGAACGTGGTTAGACGCTTGCTTCCAACGAAACGGTCCAGTTTCGGTTCCTCTGCGTTGCACCTTTTGTTTTGTGAAGCGGCCAGAGAGATCTGGTTTCGATTCCCAGCTGGTATGGTTCTTTCATTGTATTCCAATACCCTTAGTGTAGGAGGATGGGTATATAGGATTTCATCTGTCTGAGAAAGGCACGATTGTTACCGCGGCCTTTCCTCCTCAAAAGTCTGTCGATTCCTGTGATATAGGTCAGTGGAGCCAGGCCCCACAAAACAAAAATTTGGTCGGCGGAAACTGAAGGAAGCCTGTCTTATATATGAGATAAACCTACATCACGCAAGTAATTCAAAAGAGAGCAGCAATATTATATTCGCTCCTTCACCAAAAGCCAATAAGCCAATCACAAAAGAGTGGGTATTGAAAGACCCTGGGTGGCTCGGCTGAAACGCTAAAAGAATATTACATATATATATATATATATATATATATATATTATATTAAAACAATGATAAATATCAAAGTGAGTTATATACAGTAGCGGTAACACATCGTGCCTTTCTCAGACAGATGTAAATCCTATATACCCATCCTCCTACACTAAGGGTATTGGAATACAATGAAAGAACCATACCAGCTGGGAATCGAAACCAGATCTCTCTGGCGCGCTTCACTAAGAATGCGACAGCACAGACTATTCCACTGGGGAGGAAATTGCTTTCACATTTCAAATGAAACTTCATTGTTGTTTTTATTACTTTATTACTCGAGTCCGTGTGTATCATAAGTTGAAGACGGGAAGGATGACTTCCCTTTGCAAATACTGAGGACACAGATAGTGTGTCTATGGCCAGCTGGAGGAGTGTGTCCTCCTGGGGCTAAAAACTACAGTAGCATCCACCCTTAGGGTTAGCCATATTGAAATGGCAAAAATACGTCACGATGTGTTACCGCTACTGTATAGAACTCACTTTGATATTTATCATTGTTTGATTTCACTTTTTCAATATAGCGACAGTGGGCGCTGGAAAAAGTATAAGTATTTGTGAAGAAATCTAATTCTCGGCGACAACTATGATTGTCACACGCTGACGAGAGGTCAATACCTCGAAACTCGAGTCCGTGTGTATCATAGTGAAGACGGGAAGGATGACTTCCCTTTGCAAATACTGACAGGACACAGATATGGTGTCTATGGCCAGCTGGAGGAGTGTGTGTCCTCCTGGGGCTAAAAACTACAGTAGCATCCACCCTTAGGGGTTAGCCATATTGAAATGGCAAAAATACGTAAATACGTCACGATATATATAACATTATTGGTGAATTGAAGAAATGGAGCTGAACGCAGATTGAACAGAAATCGTTTTATTTCATTCTACACGTGTTTCGAAAGGCACGGTTAAACTTTTGATTAATCTACTACAAGATTATCATCTTTCTTTTCACATAATATATATATATATATATATATATATATTTATATATATATATATATATATATATATATATATATATATATGTATATGTATATATTATATTATTGAGGCGGTGCGCTTGCAGAGTCGTTAGCACGCCGGGTGAGATGTTTAGCGGCATTTCGTCTGTCGCTTTGTTCTGAGCTCAAATTCCGCCGAGGCTGACTCTGCCTTCCAACCTTTCAGGGTCGATAAATTAAGTACCAGTGAAACACAGATCAATGCAATCAATTATCCCCCTCCCCCAAATTTCAAGCCTTGTGTCTATAGTAGAAAGGATTATTATTATTATGTAGGTACGATAAAGCTGTATCCTCTGGAAGCACACCTGCTTATTACAGTATTTACACTTCAGCAGGTAGTTGTTGTTGTTGTTGTATTTGTGTGATTGATGTGAGGTACATATTAGGGTTGACAATTCTGGAAAAACCAAATGTAAATTTTGTATTATTTGATTCCGTCTGAAGAATTTCTAATAAGGAATTGCTTGCGTTTATCCTACATGTACACTTTTGTGATTCCTATTAGCAAACGAAACATGTGTAATGGTGATTAAATAACATTAAAAAAATTCCAATTTTTTGTCTTGTTTTGTTGATGTATGCACGTGTGTGTGTACACGAGGGAGAGCTGAAAAGTTCCTGGATTTAAGGGTGTCCTGAAAGGCCCAGTTGGAGGCCCAATCTTCCAAGTTCTTTTACGGGGCTTAGAGAAACTGAAGGACCACTGCAATAAGCGGGTGAATCTGAGAAGGGGAATACGTTAAATATGTACGTACGTATGTATGTATGTATGCATGTATGAATGTATATATGTGTGTATGTATGTATGTATGTATTTACTGCCCTAATCTAATCCATTACTGAAATATCTTCGTTTCTGTTTTGTTCATTATACCCACCTCTCTTCCCCTCACAAGCCTCTCATCCTAGAAACCCACTCTCACCCACAACCCACCCTCATTAACCACTCCTACCTTATTTATGAACCCCACATTCCACCCTCAACGCCTTCTACCTCATTTATCATTAAAATACCCCGATGCAACCCCTTTACCTATTTTCGAAGTGTAATAGATTACGAATTCTTGGTTACAAAAATGCGCAGGTACGGCTGGGTGGTAATGGGTTTGTTTCCCAGCCACATGGTTCCGGGTTCAGTCCCACTGCGTGGCACCTTGGGCAAATGTCTTCTACTATAGCCTTGGGCCGACCAAAGCCTTGTGAGTGGATTTGGTAGACGGAAACTGAAAGAAGCCTGTCATCTACGTATTTTTTTCTCTCTTTGCCCCAAGGCATTTTTCTAATGCGCCAGCTCAAAGTTCACCCGTCCTGTCGAAAAGACGCCTGTCTGTGACGTCCTGTTTTTGCTTTATTATTATCATTATTGTTTTTACGTATTTTTGTATTCTTATTCGTTCCCGTCCTTGTTTTGTATACATTCGAGGCTTTCTTCCGAGGAATCTAATGCGCTTGGCTTAGATTTTCCTTTGGAGCTGGCCAGGTCGGAGCAATCTCAAGATTAATCAGCCGAAATTGCGAGGATGATCCGGTTCTTGACTGAAGATCGAAGGCTTCGAATGTCCCGTCCGTGTTTTTTGTATCGTCTTCTAAATGTTTTGCGTTCTTGTCCCAGTTTTTGTTACCGCCTATTGGGTAATTCTACACCTTAAATTACATTTGCGTAGAAATATTATTAAAGAAAAAAAAAAACAGGCGCAGGAGTGGCTGTGTGGTAAGTAGCTTGCTTACCGACCACATGGTTCCGGGTTCAGTCCCACTGCGTAGCATCTTGGGCAAGTGTCTTCTGCTATAGCCTCGGGCCGACCAATGCCTTGTGAGTGGATTTGGTAGACGGAAACTGAAAGAAGCCTGTCGTATATATGTATATATATATATATGTATTTGTGTGTCTGTGTTTGTCACCCTAGCATTGCTTGACAACCGATGCTGGTGTGTTTACGTCCCCATAACTTAGCGGTTCGGCAAAAGAGTCCGATAGAATAAGTACTGGGCTTACAAAGAATAAGTCCCGGGGTCGAGTTGCTCGATTAAAGGCGGTGCTCCAGCATGGCCGCAGTCAAATGACTGAAACAAGTAAAAGAGTATATTATATATATATATATATATAATTGAATACTATCGCCTATTAGGTAATTCTATACCTTAAATTACATTTGCGTAGAAATATTATTAAAGAAAAAAATGCAGATGGTGCTCCAGCTTCGCCGCAGATAAATGACTTTAGAATAAAAAAGAATTCATATATCTACCACTACATTCTCCCTTGGGTCCTTCTTATTTTAAAATAGTATTGATATTTATTTCTATACTAGCAGTATCGCCCGGCGTTGCTCGGATTTGTAAGGGAAATAACTATATAAGCATTTTTAAAGAGTTATAGCCAAAATATAGCAAAAAATGCATTAAAAATGGAAAAAAAATTATGGTAATTTTTTTTTATATCGTTGACTCATCGTAGACATTTTTAGAGAGTTACTTCCCTTATATAATAGCGAAAAAAATGTATTAAAATGGAAAAAGATGATGGTAATTTTTTTTTAAATCGTAGACTCATCGTAGACGCGCGCTAATACCCAGAAGGGCTCGATATGAATCACGACTATAAGATACCCGGTTTTGGTTAAACTGCACCGCAAAATGTGGGAGTAGTTAGGAATCTAAATCGTAGGAGACAGACAGCACACAACTACAGTTTTATATATAAAGATTTAGCTTCTATTTCTAGCATACCGAAAGCTGAGTAAGAAGTGTCCCTCACATATTTTGTGGAAGTCTAATGTTGTTTATGGAATCATAAACACAACGACAGCGAGCAAACAGACAAAACAGCAATACACCTCGGTTCGCTACTGTTTGGCTGGTATTTGCACGACCTTACTATACACCTGAATAATATCTATAATTATTATGTGTACGCTTCACCAGGTTTGTCTAATTATAAACAGAATCACGCTTTTGTACACTTTTCGCGACCTTAAATAATAAGGAGGCGAAAGGACAGTGTCAGTCAAATAAACGCGTCTGACTGTGTGTCGTGTGTGAAATCAGGCGTGACCCAACGACTCAATAACAAAAAAAACGCTTGATATAATAGCTGAGCCTCTTAGACATCTTAACGATTCATTGATGTCCCATTCACGCTGCTAATTACATACAGGCTGCCTGTTAATTAAATTGTGACCTTTTTTTATTATTTTTATCATTTTATATATGTATATATACATTTTTATTTTATTTTTGCAGCTTCGTCTATTTCCGCAATGTTAAACAAGGTTAACCCTCTTTAACAATAAATTTCGTCCCTATGCGGGGCCGCCCCTTTTTTCCTCGAGCTGACTTCTCAGCGAACCAAGGTTAACCATCTGGGAGTTGAGGTCTTTACTTAATAATTTGGAAAGGCCTTTTACAAAACACTTGAAAGGTCTCTTCTTCCGGTCTCCTTTCACTTGTAACACTAACATTTATGTTCCAATTACACACTTACGTACATACCATCTGTGTGTGTGTGTGTGTGTGTATGCGTGTGTATGTGTGTGTGTGTGTAGGTGTGTTTGTGTGTGTGTGTATGAGTGTGTGTGTGTGTGCATGTGTGTGTGCGTGTGTGTGTGTATGTGTGTGTAGGTGTGTGTGTGTATGTGCGTGTGTGTGTGTATGTGTGTGTGTGTATCTCTGTGTGTGTGTGTGTCTCTGTGTGTGTGTGTGTGTGTGCGTTGATGTTAGTTTTTTATGTTCAGCTATAATGAAAACAATTTTACATTAATCTGATGGGTTACTCTGTACTTTTGTCGAGTACAAATTTAATATTCTTAAACGAGAATATTATTGAAAGTGACTTCGAAGGTTCAACCAGCTAAGTTAATGTCGGCAATCCACCGATGGTTCAACTGGCCGGGTTCCGTAATTATATTTCATTTGAAAAATTCAGATGTATGTGTGGTATGGAGGATTGTTTGCCAACATAACATGGCAGTCCTGGTTTAGGATGAATGTTGCTGTAATTTAGCCCCAGGAGACATCGTCTCCAGCTGGCTGTATGACATGATCTGTGTCCTTATATTTTCGAACAAAAGAATCTAGCAACCGCACTCAGCTCAAAACAATATCTGGGTATCGCGATTTCCGGGTTATTTCTCTTCCCCAGCACAGAATAATTGTTCGACTTGAGGTGAATTCTTAATTACAGGCACAAGGCCTAATTACAGAGGAGACATACAAAGACATGCGGGAACATAAAACATATGGAGAATAAATGTGAAATGAATATATTTACAATGCAAATGGGTCGGCCATCTCGCTCCCGCTGCGAGATGAAACCGTGTATTCCTTTAACACAACCTTTAGCCTCGCTCCGAGGCGAAACCGCGACTTCCCTCTTCGCTTTTGCCCTACCATTATAAACCTTTTAAATCAATGTTCATACAGACCTCACTTATTTCTTTTCCTTTTTTTTTAAACTAAAAAAAACCCAAATGTTTATCACAGAGTTCACAAAAAACTTTAGGAAACCTCTTCATTTAACAGTTTCAAATTTTACATTATTTTTCCTTCATTTTTTATCCTGCAAAGTTCAAACAATCATCTCTCTCAGTTACAGACTTTACAAAATTACAATGACTAACCACTTACTCTTTTCAAGTTGGGGTGTCCTACCTCTCTATAAGTTTTCTTTTCGTTTGTACTTTTCATGTTGTATTTTTCTGCTCCTATTGCGGCGAGCTGGCAGAAACGTTAGCACGCCGGGCGAAATGTGTAGCCGTATTTCGTCTGTCGTTACGTTCTGAGATCAAATTCCGCCGCGGTCGACTTTGCCTTTCATCCCTTCAGGGTCGATAAATTAAGTACCAGTTACGCACTGGGGTCGATGTAATCGACTTAATCCGTTTGTCTGTCCTTGTTTGTCCCCTCTATGTTTAGCCCCTTGTGGGCAATAAAGAAACATATTTTCCTGCTGTTTTATGGGTTCTTGTATTTCTGTCTCTAAGTCTGTGTGTTCTTGCATTTGTATGTCTGTGTATTCGTTTGACTGTAACTCTACGTATTTCGTCTGTGTGTCTGTGTCTTTAGGTTTCCGTGATTCTGGGTTGCCTTGTTTCTGGTCCGAATGACTCTGTACTTTTAATTCCTTTGCTGGTAGTTCCACTGGTAAATTTTCTCCGTTTTCATCGTGGGTTGAGTTTCTTCTTCCATTCCTTTACACTTCTTCACTTCCACTGTCATCGGTGACTTTCTTCTCTCTCGTTCCCTGGGTTTTACCTCCACCAAATTCCTGCCATATTCTGTTCCTTGCTTCTGCTCTTTTTTTTTCACCACTATATCTTCCTGTACAGTGTCTTTCACCATTACTACTGCTACTCTAGGACATTTCCTTCTCAGGTGCCCTCTTTCACCGCATCCGTAACATTTTAGGAGTCTCCCCTCCAACATTACTTCCAGTTTTTCACCGTTTGGTAATTCGACAGTTTCCTCCATTTCGTCGTAATATTCTGGGCTTACTGTGCAAATTACTTCAATACCATATCCCCATCAATTCAATTGTTGAGTTTTGCTTACTTATGCAAATGTTCAGGTTTTCACTTCCCTTCACCAGCTCTGAATTAAATATTGCGACTATTACCCATTCTGGGTCTATCGACGGTGGGATTGTTCCCACCCTGACCCTTACGATTCTTTTGCCCAAATAGTTCGGCACCAACATCCATTTCTCTCCCAGTATCAGTCTGTATATTTGTGTATATATTTGTATATATGTGTGCGCACGGGTGAGAGAGAGATGGAAAGGGAGAGAAAGAGAGAATTATAGAAAGAGAGGGAGAGGGAGAAAATGAGAAAGAAAAGGTGATAGAGGAAGATCATGAGAGTCTTATATATTTCAGGAATGTAGTAAAAATTAAAATAATGAGAGAGAAGGGATTATCTGTGCGTGTGTGTGTATGCGTGCGTGCGTGTGTGTTTGTGTGTGTGTGCATGTGTGTGAGTGAAAAAGAAGGGTCCCCACGACAGATTGACTAAAAGCTAATTAAATTAATAAGAAAATTAATCGAGAATTAACAATGCGCTAAAACGCGGCGCAAATAATTTGGGCTGATATTTGGAGATAGCAATCTATCACTATGTGATCAATTATGTTGATTGATCTTTATAGCTCCGGTATTTCCTAACAAGGCACGGCAGCTCAGATAAGATAAACTGTGGGACAGAACTCCAGGAGGCTGCTTCAAGCTTCTTATCTGATCCGAAAATGTCCCTTGTTTAGTCTACAATAAATGGAGAAATTAGGTGACACAGAAACCGAAGGGTTTATGTTTTTTGAAGAGTTGGGAATTTGTATAAAAGATTTTCAAGAATGCAATTCTTCCACAAAGACTGTCTTTATGGAACTGTTACCAATCTGTCTTTAACGAAGCAGACGTGATCAAAATTTAAAACAAAAATATATCGCCATGTTCTTTGAAAGGTTAAAAAAACAGTCAACGACCGACGTTTCTGCTCCAGTAACGCAACTGTCTCTCGTATTTCTTATGGGTGTGACCACGTGATACACTGTTACTATTTTTTTTTCTACGTTTTAATCATTAGACAGCGGCAACGCTGGAGCATCGCCTTTAAGTGTTTATTCGATCACATTGAACCCAGTGGTTATTTTATGCAAGCAAAGATGTGTGTACAGGCGTGTGTGTATGTCTGCGTGTGTGTGTGTGTGTGTCCTTAAAACTGAGCATATTAACTTACTGTTTCCAATCCCCTTTGCACATATAGACGAACATATAAATACACACACACACACATACACACCCACACATATACACACACACATACACACACACACACACGTACACGCCCGCGCATATACGTATAAATATATATTTTATAAATACAGCAGTCAAAATATTAAGAAACGAATATTTATATAGATATTAATATTGTTATTATTATCGAAGGCAATACAAATAGTTGATAATAACAACAATAGTCTTTTCTACTCTAGTCACAAGGCCCGAAATTTGGGAGGAGGGGGAGGCCAATTAGATCAACCCCAGTGCGCAACTGGTATTTAATTTATTGACCCCGAAAGGATGAAAGGTAAAGTCGACCTCGGCGGAATTTGAGCTCAGAACATAAATACCTATTTCTTTACAACCCACAAGGGGCCAAACGCAGAGAAGACAAACAAGGACAGACAAACAGATTAAGTCGATTATATCGACTCCAGTGCGTAACTGGTACTTAATTTATCGACCCCGAAAGGATGAAAGGCAAAGTCGACCTCGGCGGAATTTGAACTCAGAGCATAAAGACAGACGAAATACCTATCTCTTTATTACCCACATGGGGCTAAACATAGAGGGGTCAAACAAGGACAGACAAAGGGATTCAGTCGATTGCGAGACTGGTACTTATTTAATCGACCCCGAAGGGATGAAAGGCAAAGTCGACCTATATATATATATATATATGAATATGTATTTATTTACCTAATGACATATATGAGTATCTATGTGTGTATGTATGTGTGTATGTGTGCGTGCGTGTGTGTGAGCGTGCGCGCAAATGTATGTATGTATATTTATTTACATTCTTATATAACCTAAGTCATTATTTTTTGCGGATTAACTGGTGAAAGCGGAGTCATAAATGATAAACTCTCCGCAACCCCACCGCCATCCACGCCGCCACCGCCACCGCCACCACCACCACCACCCACAACCCAACAACAATAACACCCGGATTAAAATATTGCTTCAACAAAGACGGTCGTAAGTTGATATCTCTGCTAAAGTAGGAAATGCTGGTCTCGTGTTCTCTCTAGTCGCAATGAAAATGGCTTTTATATGAAGAAGAATTCCTTTGAATTTCGCTGACATTTCTCTATTATTCTAAAGAATCTGTGGAATGGCTGCCTTAAATAAACAGTGTAGAGTAGTGTCTTTATCTGTGCCACTATATAGACTGACTGGCAAGTGTGTTCGGAAGACAGAACTAAGAACCGTTTGAAGGGTTTCGAATGAAGGGCCCAGATTAACTCGCGACGTGTCGACTTACTTACCAACAACGTTGGGTTTCTTGTATCGCCTTTGGCGCCGCTTTTCTGCGTCTCTGACCAAGATGCTACGCCCTCAACGAACCAATCCTTCAAGCTATATGTGCCATGGGACTCCACTATTCTCTCTCTCTCTTTCTCTCTCTCTCTTCTCTCTATCTCTCTTTCTCTCTATCTCTTTCTTCTCTCTCTCTCTCTCTCTCTCTCTCTCTCTCTCTCTCTCACTCTGGCACTCTGACGGTGGTGAGGAAGAAACTCAAATACATACATACACACACATAGACTCACACAGACGTACATATGCAGATAGACAGACAGACAGACAGACAGATAGATAGATAGATAGATAGATAGATAGATAGATAGATAGATAGATAGATAGATAGATAGATAGATAGATAGATAGATAGATAGATAGACATATGTACATACATATATAAACGACGGGCTCCTTTCAGTTTCCGTCAACAGAATCCACTCACAAGGCTTTGGTCGGCCCGAGGCTATAGTAGAAGACACTTGCCCAAGGTGCCACGCAGTAAGACTGAACCCGGAACCATGAAGCTGCGAAGCAAGCTTCTTAGCCACACAACCATATATCTTTTATCTTACGGACTCTTAAAATTTCTTTCACGAAACCCAAGGGTTCATTGCAACCGTGTTTGAAAAACACTACCCCAAATATACTGGCAGGGAGAAGCGGGGATAAACAGACAGACAGGGAAAGTGCCTCTTAGCTGACTGCTTGGTGCCTTGACAACTCGAAGACATTCAGTGCAAAAGTCACCTACCTTCCGATAAATTGGGGTTAAACGAGAAAATATCTTCTGACGGTTTGTTTGTTCTAGATTAAGAGATATCTCGTTGATTATGGTTGTTTATAGAGCAACAGAAACCCAGGAGAACAGACATTGCTGTCTAGTTAAGGAATCTACTCAGTAACCACCTGGTTCAGAGTTCTCTTCTACTCTCCGACCTAACCAATGCTTCGAGACTGAATTTGTTAGACAGAAAGGTGTGCAGAAGGCGAGCTGGCAGAAACG
>NW_021832012.1:20000-40000 GCF_006345805.1 Octopus sinensis
AATATATATATATATATATATATATATATATATATATAACGGGAAGCTTTATGAAAATAGACAAAAGACGAAGGCAGGTGGAAAACAAACAAACAATTGTATTAGTATGGCGCTCAGGAAATATAAATAAAACAAGTCTTTAACCTTTCGAGCCTACGCTCTTCAACAGAAAGATACCCAGAAAAGAAACACGGAGAGAAACAAGGAGAGAAAAAAAATGCGTGCAGTATATATAGGTCCTTTCAATATGTGACATCGTGAGTGCCGTTGGCGATTTTTTTTCCTCTGTCTTCCCTTCTCGGGATCTTTCCTTCTCCTATGTTTCCGACGAAGAGCTCCGCTCGAAACGTTAAACCCTCCTTCTTTCCTTCTTTCCTGAGCGTCCAATAATACTTTATTTGTTCCACGTCCTCGCGTTGTTGTGTTTTTTGGGGGTTTTTTTGTGTTTTCTTTGGATTAACTTTATATATATATATATATATATATATATATATATATAAATATATTATATATATATATATATATAATATTGGAAGGTTTTGAGATAATGTTCAGGTATTTTATATTAGAAGAAATGAGGTACTCAGAAATTCGGATAGTTTTATATTTACTGATATTTATTTGTATATTACATGTTTTTATACATCATATAACTTATATCATGTATTAGCGCTTTCTCCCATTCTAGGGGGGTTTTCAAATCGAACTAAGTTCCTGTGTAAAAAGTTTTGGCCATTTTATAGTGTTATTGAGTATATATATATATAAGCATACTTTGGCTTAAGTTGTTTCGATTATACGTCGTTTTTCAAAAATAATATATGGAAAAATAAAAAAGTTGGCATTTTACTCGACTTTCCGTCTGTTCACCGCAAATATTGGAATCGTAAAATGACTATAAAACTGTTAAAAGTGCATAAAATGTTACTGTACAATAAATAAGAATAAAGGCATATAAAACCATAGTGTAATACGTACAGTAAATGTTAAGATACACACCATAAAGTAGTGTGTCTTAGTGAACGAAAACATGAAATCACGGAATCACCAAATTGTAGGTACGTATTGGTAAATTTAAAACAATTTAGTCTTTTTTACTATAGCAAAATAATAATAATTACTGAATTTGTTTTTTAACCTTAAAAAAGGCTTTTATTTTACCATGTCTTATTGCAAAACGCATTCGTAAATAAAGTGTCCGCGATGTACGGTAAACACCGCGAAATTGTATTCGTAAATTTAGATTACTTTTTTTTTTACTCTTTTACTTGTTTCAGTCATTTGACTGCGGCCATGCTGGAGCACCGCCTTTTTTAATCGAGCAACTCGACCCCGGGACTTATTCTTTTGTAAGACCAGTACTTATTCTATCGGTCTCTTTTGCCGAACCGCTAAGTAACGGGGACGTAAACACACCAGCATCGGTTGTCAAGCAATGCTAGGGGGACAAACACAGACACACATACATACACACACACACATATACATATATATACATATATACGACGGGCTTCTTTCAGTTTCCGTCTACCAAATCCACTCACAAAGCATTGGTCGGCCCGGGGCTATAGCAGAAGACACTTGCCCAAGGTGCCACGCAGTGGGACTGAACCCGGAACCATGTGGCTGGTTAGCAAGCTACTTACCACACAGCCACTCCTGCGCCTATTATTAAAAAGTAAAAATTATTTGTTTGTAAGCTTAAAATAGTTTTTTATTAACCATATATTATTGAAAATGCATTCATAAATAAAGTACAAAACTGGGAATGGTTATCAACAGTTTAGCCTGGAGGCAATCAAATTCGTCCTAGCCTAGCCTAGAGACAAATTAATTCGACTGAAGTCGTGTCTCGTGGAACTAATTAACGACGTAGTGTGACGTATGCCTATATATATATACATATATATATATATATATATATATATATATATATATATATTATGTATGTATATATAATCTTCCGTCCTCCCACCTCTCAATCTCTTTTTTTTTCCCTTTGAACTTCCGTAGGTCATCCTTTCCATTAGTGTTACTGCTACACGTCTTAATTAGGGCTCACCGCCGTAGGGCCTTTCTTTTCTATCTCTATTCATATCTGTACCAACTATTTGCATCGTTTGTTTGTTTCTCGCCCCTGTCATTTTATGTTCGCTCATTTCTTTTCCCACGGGGTTTTTGCTCTTGGCGCCAATAAACAATATTATCCTTTTATACTCTAGGCACAGGGCCCGAAATTTTGTGGGAGGGGGGGGGGGCCAGTCGATTGGATCGACCCAATACGCAACTGGTACTTTAATTTATCGACCCCGAAAGGGTCAAAGGCACAGTCGACCACGGCGGAATTTGAACTCGGAATGTAAAGACAGACGAAATAACGCTAAACATTTCGCCCGGCGTGCTAACGTTTCTGCCAGCTTGCCGCCTTTGAAAAATATTATCGTTAAAGGCGTGAAATTGTTATGATTTTTGGATGATGAGGGAAGAGTTTGTCCACGTCTTGAGTGTAAATATTTCATGTGTTCCTTTGACGTCCTTCCCTGCAGTTTTTTTAAATATCCCCTCCTCTCTCTCTCACCACAGAAATACACATACACACACACACACATATATATATATATATATATATACTATATATATATATATAATGTATAGATAGTTAGTGTAGAGAGAGAGAGAGAGAGAGAGAGAGAGAGAGAGAGAGAGTTTGAAGTGGTGTACAGTTATAGTATTTTGGATAATTCTTTATTAGCGCTTTCGTTCGTTTAACCGAACTCTTCAAGAGAAAAAACGAAAACCAAAACGATAAACACAACGTTTCCTTGTTCTTTTATGTGAAATCGGATGTTTGATATAAATATATGTATCAAATGTTTACCAAAAAGATTCCTTAAGTTTTTTTTTTCCATTCAAGCCTGTTTATGTTGCTTCTAATTTGCAAACATAATCTCATGTGTGTGTGTGCAGGAACGGACCAGAATTTTACCATAGGTATTTAAATTTATAAATTTCAATAATTACCATCGAAGCTTGTGACATGGGTGAAGATGAACTTAACCCTACATTAATTATTTTTGTCTGTCTGTTTATGACTATCTATCTATCTATCTATCTATCTATCTATCTATCTATCTATCTATCTATCTATCTATCTCTCTATCTATCTATCTATCTATCTATCTATCTATCTATCTATCTATCTATCTATCTATCTATCTATCTATCAGTCTGTCTGTCTGTCTGTCTGTATATTTATCTATCTATCTATTCGTTGCTTTTGAAATAACTGTACTTATTTTGGTTCGTCAGTTTAAAATCGAGACCACTCCGAAGAAGTCCTGGTCACATCGAAACACGTATACATGAGTAGGTTACTTCATACCATTTGCCTGTTTCAATCATTGGACTGCAGCCACACTAGGACGCCACTTTCAAAGATTTTAGCCCCTAGTTCTTATTGTGGTTTAAGCCCGTTACTTATTCTTCGTTTCCTTTGCCGAACTGCTAGGCAAACGGAGACGTAAGGAAACCAACAACGGTTGTCAAACAGTGGGAGACAAACACACACACACACACACACACATGATGGGCTTCTTTCAGTTTCCGTTTACCAAATCCATTCACAAGGCTTTAACCAGTCTGGGGTTTTTTTCTTTCTACTTCATTTTTGTATCTGGTTTGCAAGGTTCTTTGTGTGAATTCGTGTGTTGAAGTAAATTTTGTTGTGTCTCGGGAGGGTCATATTGTCTTAATGCCCTTAATAACTAACACACTCACCGGTTCGATTTCCACTCATTTATTATTTATATTTTTTCTCTTCCAAAATTTTCGTTGCTTGTCAATGGATCCTTAAATCCTTAAATCCTTAAATCCTTAAAAATGTTTAGCCCGAAGGCCGCGGCCATGCTGGGGCACCACCGCTGTATGTTGACTCTCTTTCTTTTCTTCTTTCTTTCACTACGAAATGAATATGAATTTTGGTTATTTTTGCCAGAATGTAACCGAACCGAACAAGAAATAGGTTTTCTTCGCCTCACGAAAATAAAACGCTTGGGCCAATCAAAATATTTATATTGCCGTGTGTATATCTGTTACATATATAGATATACATACAGTGTATGCTCGTGTAGTCTAAATAGGATTTGTCTGTGTGTGTGTGTCGTGTTTTACATTTATGAAGGCGCTTGTTGAACATGATATGTGTATATATATCTCTTTACTACCCACATGTGTATATATGTGTATAGGTGTGTGTGTGTGTGTGTGTGTGTGTGTGTGTGTGGTGTGTGTGTGTGTGTGTGAGCGTTTTGTGGCGGCGTGGTGGAATAAAAGTGTGAAATACCAGAGTGGCAGTGTAGACAATAAAACAACAAGCTAACCAGAGTTTAATAGTCAGATAAAAGGCAGTAAGTTTTTTATCGCATGCTATCCGTAGTTCTGTCACCTCCACACAATATATACACCCATCAAACTAGATATTTTACTGACAGCAACAGGATATTTCTTCAACGTAGCAGACCCCTGTGCTATGGGAGATATTCCTAACAATATTCATCCTTCGTATATTTCTATCTTAACACTAAATATTTCAGCGTTATACGAAATATTTCAGCGTTATACGAAATATGCAAGTTACACAATATGGAACTGTTACATGAGAGGTTTGGCCCCGATTTACTAAAATAACAATGACCGTGCGGAGGTCACCCCATTTTCATATTAAAGTCATTGCAAAAAATATAATACAATATACACCTTGGGCAAGTGTCTTCTACTATAGCCTTGGAACGACCAAAGCCTTCTGAGTAGATTTGTTAGACGGAAACTGAAAGAAGCCCGTCGTATATATATATTACCGGAAAAGGTTTTAGTTGTCAATTTGTACTAGACATTGTATATCTTTAGCTGGGCTAAAAAGTCACATTCTATCACAGCACCAATAACAGCTAAGCTTCGTGCAATGGCCATACTGGATAACGAGGGGGCAGCCATCATATGTATGTATGTTTGTGTATCTGTGATTGTCCCCCCCACCATCGCTTGACAACTGATGTTGGTGTGTTTACAGTCCTCGTAACATAGCGGTTCGGCAAAAGGACCCGATAGAATAAGAACTTGGCTTACAAAGAATAAGCTCTGGGGTCGATTTGTTCAACTAAAGACGGTGCTCCAGCATGGCCGCAGTAAAATGACTGAAACCAATATACAGATAGATAGATAGATAGATAGATAGATAGATAGATAGATAGATAGATAGATAGATAGATAGGTAGATAGATAGATGGATTTGGGGTAAATATAACTTTCTACAACCTCAGGTCGACCAACACCTTGTGAGTAAAATCAGACAGATGGAAACTGTACGGAATCACGTCCGATAGATTATTACTATAACTCAAAAGTTGCACACTGCGTCACGTTGATTCTGCTTCAGAAAACTACGTTAAAAACACATGTGAGTCCGTGGTATACACAGCCATTTATATGCTTATTCAATGAGTAAGTAATTTAGTTAGTCAAACAACTAAGTGCTCGTCGTCGTAAGTGACGAAGGACCGGCCATCTAGCCATGAATTTAAATCGGGCTGTGCTTTGACCCCTGACTACACAACAACATGAGAGAAAATAGTTTTAAATATTTATTTCGGGTGGATTGTAGGGACGAGGTGATTGTGACGGGTGGGGGTAGGGGACAGTAATGTTGACACTGACTAATTACGTGATTTCAGTACCCACCCCACCCTCACCCCTGTAAACGTATCCACACCAGCGCCACCTATACCGTAATTGGTACACAGTCCAGTGATTACAGGAATTTTAAAATGTCCATATCTTAAGCATGCTTGGTTGTGTATGCATATATATATAATGTGTGTGTGTGTGTGTTTGTGTGTGTGTGTGTGTAGGCAGGTGTGTATGTATGCACGAATGTTTGTATGTGTGTGTACGTTTGTTGTACATGTATGTATTTATGTAGGCGTGTATGTGTGTATGTATGTTATTATTGAGTGAGAGAGCAGCATGAGAGAGTATGCGTGTATGTATGTACATTTTTATGTCTTTACGTGTAACTATGTATGTTTGTATGTATGTATGTATGTTTGTATGTATGTATGCATGCATGTATGTGTGTATATATGTATGTATGTATGTATGTATGTATGTATGTATGTATGTATGCTGTATGTATGTTGTATGTATGTATGTATGTATGCATGTATGTATGCTGTATGTATGTATGTTTGTATGTTTGTATGTATGTATGTATGTATGGTATGCATGTATGTATGTATGTATGTATGTATGTTTGTATGTTTGTATGTATGCATGTATGTATGTATGTATGTATGTATGTATGTATGTATGTATGAATGTATGTATGTATGTACGTATGTTTGAATGTTTGTATGTATGTATGTATGTATGTATGTATGTATGTATGTATGAATGTATGTATGTATGTTTGTATGTATGTATGTACGTATGTATGTATGTATGTACGTATGTATGTATGTATGTATGTACGTATGTATGTATGTATGTATGTATGTATGTATGTATGTATGTTTGTATGTTTGTATGTATGTATGTATGTATGTATGTATGTTTGTATGTTTGTATGTATGTTTGTATGTATGTATGTATATTTGTATGGTTGTATTAATAATAATAATAATAATAATAATAATCATGTCAATGGTCATCATCGAACCCGAAGGACGAACATTATTATTATTATTATTATTATTATTATTATTATTATTATTATTATTATATTTGTATGTTTGTATTATGTATGTACGTATGTATGTTTGTAGTATGTACGTATGTATATGTGTGTGTGCGTGTGTCTGTCTATATGTACGAGGGTTGCACAGAAAGTAATGCATAAGTTCACATAACATTATTTATTGACAGGTTATTCAGACTGCGCATGCGTAAAACCTTGGGCAAGTATTTTCCAGCATGGACAGACCCAGGCGGACCAAAGCCTTGTGGGTGGATTCTGTAGATGGAAAGTGAAGGAATCTCCTTCTACATACATTTACGCCTACATGCATACATATGCGTACATATGTGTGTGTGTGTGTGTTGTGTGTGTGTGTGTGTGTGTGTGTGTGTGTAGGTTTGTGAATTTGTACCTCTACCTGGATATCACGCAATAGTTACAACACACATACACACACACACACACGTCTGTACTTACTTGTGAACATTGTCCTACAAATAATAGCAACATATGTGAGAACGCAATGCTTGTGCATGAAATGAGGCTTCGGTACAGTTTCCGTCAACCGAATTTCACTCACGAGGCTAGGATCGTCCCAACGCTGTGGGAAAAAGACATTTGTCCTCCAACATGGTATGGAGTAAAATCGAATGCAGGAATTCGTAAATGCGACCCTTAAATTACTATCAGTTATTTAAGGGCCCAATCTTATGCACTGTGTCAGGTTGATTCGACGTCAAAATAACATTAAGATTATGTGTCTGCGGGATACTCAGCCAGAATATTCTTCGTCGACAGCGACGGAGATCCATTACTTCTTTCCTCTATTATACTTAGTCATCTCCGAGCCTTTCTTTCCATTCTTCGAAATGTAATGGTTAAATAGCATTTTCCACATTTCTTTGCATTTTCTTTTCTTTATTGCCCACAAGGGGCTAGAGGGGACAAGCAAGGACAGACAAATGGATTAAGTCGATTACATCGACCCCAGGGCGTAACTAGTACTTAATTTATCGACCCCGAAAGGATGAAAGGCAAAGTCGACCTCGGCGGAATTTGAACTCAGAACGTAACGGCAGACAAACTACCGCTAAGCATTTCATCCGGCGCGCTAACGTTTCTGCCAATTGAGATCTGCAGTGTCTTTTGAGGTGCTGGAACTGAGAGTAGTAGAAGGCAGACAAGGTAGTGCTCCAGTATGGTCTGCTCTTTCTCATTGGCAGGTGGTTGGGTCAATCTTGTAGCCCCATCTGACCAGAAGGTTTGATAGCAAAGAGCAGACAAGGCAGTGCTACATAATATCGGGGTCTGTTTCTCCATATTCACCGGTGGCTGGACCGGTCTTGTAACCCCATCTGACCAAAGTAACCACCTCCTCGTTCCGACATGGTTGAGTGTCTTCTACAGAATCCGAGATGCTTCTGGGCATCCTTTAGCAGGTGATGGAGACGGAGGAATTCTCATGTGATGGAAGGATGCTCCTTCTCAAGAGTTTCCATTCACCAAAATTCTGGAGTCTGGTTTCTTCACGCGGTGGTTTTAGCAGCTGGACATGACCGAGGAAGCTTCTAGCTTGCTTGACCTTATGACCTTTTATTTTGACACCTCCACTCTGGTGTCACAAAAACAGCATGTCCATTCCCTTTCTTCCCACCACCTCCATCACCATCTCTGCTACTGTTCTATTTTGATTCCATGCATGGCTTTTGTTACACATCATTTGACACTGGCATCAGTTGGCTTAATTTCGTTGCCATGAGGTTTGTATGAAGACAAGGGGTTTTAAGTCAGATTAACAACCCCCTCTGTGAGTTTTTAATTCTTGGATACCAATCCGATCGCGACTGGTCTCGGCTTCAACGATACGAGTTGCGGCAGAAAAATCTCCCATGTTTTACGCTGCTATTAACGTGATACTTGTAAAGTTGGACAAGAGACAATGTTATCTTCTGATAGCTGGTGCTTTACCGTTTTTATATCTGTTATCAGCATGTTATGGACTGGTATACATTTGTTCTTGAAACTTTTGTCAAGGACGGTGAAAGGGAAGAGGTTTTTTTTTTGGGGGGGGGGGGTTGCCGCACCCTGTATTCTTGTGTTTCAGTCATTTTACTGCGGCCACGCAGTGTGACTGAATCCGGAACTATGTGGTTGCGAAGCAAGCTTCTTACCACACAGCTACACCTGCGCCTAACGCCACTTCAGTTGCGCATACCGAGTTTTTATTCAGCTCGGCCGGCTTTCTGCAATATTGGTAAACATGTTAGTGAATAACATGGTTTTAGCTCCAACGGTTAAAACAAAAGCTAAATGACATATGCTAATTACTCTTAATTGAAATTTCCCTCTTTAATTGGATCGCAAAAGTATTTTCTTTTTCTGTTGTTTGTTTAAAGAGGACGGAAGTTAACGAAGACTTTTAGCCAACAGAAATCTGCAGAATTTATAAATAAAATCAAGCAAGGGAAATAACTCAAATGGCTCAATGGTATGAATACAGATGACTAATCCAACCGGTGATGTACTCAGTAACGTATGGTGCTCCAGCTTGGTCTTGACTCTGATTGATAAAACAAACGAAAGAACCCGGGGACGTGTATCTGTTATTAACATAGAAAAGGGTATGGATATGTATGCATATATAGACACAGACGTACACAAGTAAATTAATATTTAAACACAACACACACACCACATTATACATACACATTCACACACACACATTAAACATATATATATATATAGTATTTATATCTATGTGTTGTGAATATATATATATATATATATATAAAGAGAGAGAGAGAGAGAGAGTGAGAGAGATGGAGGAACCCTAAAAGGGGTCAGTCATTTTAAAGCAAGTCTCAGATCCTTTTCTCGCATCTGATATTCTAAGTCTTTGATCTTCGTTAGCGAAAACAACAACCGTTAGAAACACACACACACAACACACACATGCCCGCAAACACACGGTGTAGTGGGAGGAGGAAGGTACTTCTGGCAAGAGAGAAGGGGAGGGAGAAAGAAAGGGTAAAAGAGATAGTAAATGATGAGAGATAAGACATATTTAGGTCTCTTGGGGGCGAAGCATCAGAACCTTCAACCAAAGCGAACCGAGGTCAAATCGGGTCCATAAAGGCGAGGATTTTATATCGATGATAATGTAGCAGCAGCAGCAGTACTACTACTACTACTACTACTACTAGTAGTAGTAGTAGTAGTAGTAGTAGTAGTAGAAGTAGTATAGTAGTAGTAGTAGTAGTAGTAGTAGTAGTAGTAGTAGGTGATTGTGATAGTAGAAAACCAATTAATAGTGGATTGATGTTTGTGACGTTTGGATTTACAATAATGAATAATAAATGCGCCCTTTTAAAGCCTAGCCAGGCTCGTGGGTCCAGTTTTTCGGCTTCTATGACGTATGTGTTCCCCCCAGTCGGATCTTTTCAAATTTGTGGCCAGGACCCCAGATCTTTCTAGTTAACTAAATAATTTGAAACTTTGTGTACTCATAGAGTGGAACTAGTTTATTCGCCAGTTGGAACTAGTTTATTTGAGAAAAATCTATTTTATGACTTTAATCGTAGATTAAAACTGCGAATTTTAACCAATGAGATTGCTTGTTTTCATATCTAAAACGTTACTGCGATCTGTTAGTGTGACGTTGAAAGCAGTTTTGTGACGTAGTTGAAGACGGCTTATAAGCACGTTCTTTTCTGCTATGTGTGTGTGTGTGTGTGTGTGTGTGATGATAGGCAAAATCGACCTCGGCGGAATTTGAACTCAGAACGTAACGGCAGACGAAATACGGCTACGCATTTCGCCCGGCGTGCTAACGTTTCTGCCAGCTCTTTGCTTTTTTAATATTAAATTTCGGCGAAGTTTCGCTTGTCGTAGCACAAGTTTTCCGTCGATTCCGTAAAAAACTTTTATTTTTTTACATAGTAATGAGAGCGAAAGAGACTAAGAGGAAGCGATTTTATGACGAGGGAAGTTTGTCTTTGAAGTTACCGTCTAGGGGAAGCATTGATGTACATGTGTGTGTGTGTGTGTGTTTGATGGGTGTGGGAGACAGTATGTTGTGTAAGTGAAGTGCTTCTGTTAGTGTGTGTGAAGAGACAGAGAGAGTAATGTGTGAAAGAGAGAGATAACTGAAATTTTTTACTCGGTGTATGTGTTATATTTATGTCTGCATGTATGTGTGTGTGTATGTATCTATGTATGTATGGCCGATTCATCGTAATTACGATGAATCGGCCATACATACATACACACACACACATACATACACACACACACATACTTACACATACATACACACCACATACATGCAGAAATACATATACACATACACCGAGTAAAAAATTTCAGTTATCTCTCTCTTTCACACATTACTCTCTCTGTCTCTTCACACACACTAACAGAAGCACTTCACTTACACAACATACTGTCTCCCACACCCCATCAAACACACACACACACACACATGTACATCAATGCTTCCCCTAGACGGTAACTTCAAAGACAAACTTCCCTCGTCATAAAATCGCTTCCTCTTAGTCTCTTTCGCTCTCATTACTTATGTAAAAAAATAAAAACTTGTGCTACGACAAGCGAAACTTCGCCTAAATTTCTTGCCACTTCTTAATAGCAAACGAAAGCAAGTACTAACAGAATGGAAACATTTTCAATTTAATACATGTGGCTTATTAACTAGTTTTAAATATTGTTATTAGAAGGTGGCTGACTATAGGATCCTGGAAACATGAGTACGTTAAATAATTAGAAGGATGCGCTTGTTTACATTTAAGATGTTTAATACGTCACGAAATTGGTGGTCGAGACGGAGTAAATAAAATAAAGCCGAATGACGGAATATCATTGGTTAAAATTCTAATTATTAAACAACGTTAAACTTAGAAGTTACAATTCCGTTTTCATTCTGGTTTACAATTAAGTTTACTTTTGACACATTCTACCAGTATACGAAGTTTCAAATTGTTTGGTTCAGTAGGAAAAATTTGAAAAAACTGGCTTCAGAATAGAAAAGATCCCGCCAGTCCATCACAGCGTTACTCATTTTTGCCAGCTGAGTGGACTGAAACAACGTGAAATGAAGTGTTTTGCTCAAGAACACAACGCGTCGCCCGGTCCAGGAATCGAAACCACAATCTTACGATCATGATGCTGACACCCTAACCACTAAGACACGCGCCTCCATTTGAATTTACAAACTGATCTTAATCCAGCTTCACTTTTACGGATACACATTTAAACACGCATACACACACGGACAGCCGCGACAGACTTCCACACAGTCTCCATTTACCAAATTCGCTCCCAAGGCATTCGTCGGTCCCGGGGCTATGGCAGCAAACACTTACCCAAGGTGCCACGCGCTAGAACTGAACCCAAAACCAATTGCACACGGCCACGCCCGCTCTCCTACACCTTATGTATTGCCTGGTATTTATCTAATCATTTGTATTTTCCTTTTGGCTCACTTTGAAATCTGAAGTAAATGCTAACGAAATGAGGGATCAGTTTATATTGAGTAATGACCTATAACGTCGAGAAGTAGTAGGGGTTCATATTTAGTTATACTAAAATTGACCCCTGCCACTACTACTACCGCCAATTTCAAATTGGATTATGAGATTCCTTAACGGTTATTAATTAATATTGTTAATTAAATTGCTAAGTCGCCGTATTTTTTAGTGGATTCTAGAAAAATGTGTGCAATTTTTTTTTTTTGTGCCTATAGTTTTTACTCAGATAAGTTTCGGTCGACGTTGGCCCAGGCCTTATTTTATTTAGTAGCACCACCTAGAAGACATTCACAGTCAGCTCTTGGGCACCATAGCCCATTAGAGCAGAGTGTGGGTGGTTAGTCTGGTATTTGTTGGAGGGGCCGTTTGAATGACGTAAAATCACTTTCCTCCTTTACGTCAGCTGGCACAGAGCAAGGGCAGTTGAGGTGAAATAGTTCTGTTGTAGTGTTGAGATACGACACGAACATAATTTCTGTAGTGGAAAGGATTCTTATTATATAGTCAGAAGGGAAGGTAATGCCCCTAACCCTCTACAGAACCCGCAAGACTAGTGGGTGAGTGGGAGGGAGGTATCCTGAAACTAGAAATTTGGTCCGAATGCTTACAACAGAATGGAAGCTGTCCAAGATGCCCAGGGTAGCAGATGGTAGTGTTAAAACTGGGTGACGGCTTACATAGTGAATGAAGGCGCGTAGTTTAGAGGTTAAGGAATTCGGTTCAAGATCGTAAAGTCGTGAGTTCGATTCCTGGCGACGCGTTGTATCCTTGAGCAAGACACTTTATTTCACGTTGCTCTGGTTCACTCAGCTTGAAGAAATGAGTGGTACCTGTAATTGAAAGGGCAGACCTTGTCACATTCTGTGTCACACTGAATCTCTCTCAGATCTCCGTTAAGGGTACGTGTGTCTGTGGAGTACTCAGCCACTTGCACGTTGATTTCATGAGTAAACTGAGTCAGAACACACACACAAAAAAAAAAAATAGCCAGAATAAATACTGCAAAGCATCCAATGTGACATGCCTCGCACTTATACAAATCCACCACACCTTGGATTGAAACTTTTTATCGACCCTGAAAGGAAAAAATTCAAAATTGATCTTGGAGGGATTTGAACTCGGAATGTAGAGAATCGAGACAAATATCGCTCTTCCATCTCAGAGCGAAGACTGGGAACATTATACATTTCTTTATTACCCACAAGGGGCTAAACACAGAGAGGACAAACAAGGACAAAGGGATTAAGTGGATTACATCGACCCTAGTGCGTAACTGGTACTTATTTTATCGACCTCGAAAGGATGCAAGGCAAAGTCGACCTCGGTGGAATTTGAACTCAGAACGCAGCGGCGGACGAAATACGGCTACGCATTTCGCCCGGCGTGCTAGCGATTCTACCAGCTCGCCGGCTGGGAACAGTATAACTTACGCCGACAGTTTGTAGCCGTTCTCACTACATGAAGTGGAACGCCGCAGAAACCCGCTGAGGACAACTGAGCTATGACGGTGGGACGAACAGGTATGCAACGAACAAATCACCAGGCTTGGGTAGTCTTCCCTGTAAGCTTTTCAGTTACCCACCAGACTTGTTCACCACGATCTCGGCAGCTGTCTCTTACAACAGGGTGAGCTACTGCAAGCATTCTCAGTTGTATTAATCTAGGAGTGGTGGTCCTGCTGAGAAAGGACGCCAACAAGGCGACTACCATTGATAAAGGCAGAGTTTAAGATTTTGGCAAGGTTGCTCACAAACAGGTTAGCGCTCGTGCCTATTGTATTCTTAAGAGCGCACAGGCTTAGGCGATCCCCAGCCGATCTGTTTACGACAAACTTCAGCTCATGCGGTACCTCACCGAGAGCGGGTGGTTATAGAACCTGGCTGCTGTAAATTTAGATGAATAATGGCAAAAATTTTGAACTGGTGCGTCGAACCATTAATTTCTTTAATAATTCTGTTAGTGGAGAGTCATTATTCGCAATTGTCTAAAAGAAATTAAAATATATTGTGTATTGTATTAGTATAACCAAATTATTGCAGGAATTTTAACAACAAAATCTAATATGGACCCTCAAGGGCATGGACCCCAGTTGAGCCCCCACTGGTCTAAAGCTTTCGGCAGAATCACCATCGCTACGTAATGGTAACCCTGAGTGCAGCTAGTTTTCGGTCCCATTGCCAGAACCTCAATACACAATGGTATCTGTGCCGCTTAACGATCAAATGATTTGGTAACCTATCGGAACCGTTTCGAATCCCATGTTCGGCGCATTAAGGCCGTACCCTCTCGCCTCTCCTGCGGGGGAATTCTTCTCGAACTAAGACATGTGTTTGTGTGTGTGTGTGTGGCGGCGCTTCTGCACAGTTTCCGTCAACCAACTTCAATCATAAGATTTATTTGGTCGGCACTACGCTGTAGTAGAAGACATTCGCCCAAAATGCCAGGCAATGGAACCGAACTCGCGCCTTGATGGCAGGCCCCACGATGTCAACAGTAATCTCTAGAAACAGATAAACGAAATGGCGGACGGGGTGTACGGGTGGACTGGAAGACATCGCAACAGGACCAGCAGCAGGACAGTAGCTGTCCTGCAGGAGGAAGGAATTGTGGGGAGAACAGGGATGGGATGGGTGAGGTGGAATGGGGTCGGTGGGGTTTGGGGGGGCAGGGGGCAGTGTTTAATTTGGTTCAGTGAGAATGGAGTAAACAGATGTGGCTGGGAGGACAGAGAGAGACTAACGGTCGGTGGTGGGGGGTGGCGGCGGCGTCGTTGGTGTTGCTGGTGTTTGGGGTGGTGGTGGCGGGTGTTGGTGACGGTGACAATTGTGATGGCGATGGCAGCGTGTTGGTGACCCTTATTGTGGTAATGATGATGATGGTCGTGATGACCGCAGTCATGGTAGTGATCTTTGCGGTGGTAGTGGTGATGGTGGTGGTGGTGATGGTGGTGATGGTGGTGGTGGTGGTGATGGTGGTGGTAGTGGTGATGGTGGTGGTGGTGGTGGTGATGGTGATGGTGGTGGTGGTGATGGTGGTGGTGCCAGCGGTGATCTTCGGAATGCTATCGTTGTCGTTGTTGTTGCTGTGTAGCCCTACGTCAGTAGTGTAGTGGAAGGGGAGGGGGAAGCAAAAGGGAAGGAGAAGCTTTTAAGTGATGGAGATAGCAGTGAAATTGTCCCTTATTAGGGGATTCATCACTATTAATGGGTTACACGTCTGTATGTGTGTGTATGAAGAAGATGATGATGATGATATTTGACTCTCACGTCGAAGTCGACATATGGAGTGTTCAGCCTTTGCCGAAAGTGAATCTATTGGGTAGGCGGAAACTGTAAGAAGCCTGTCAGACACGAAACTGGGTATTAATATTTTTCGGTCGATAACTGATGAAAAATTAAGGTCCTTCTGTGCACACCCTACCTGTGAGTTTTGCACTATTCAATGCATTTTTCATTTATTGAGTAACGCCATGCATCCAGAATTTGACAGTCAGTTTTTGTGCGTGTATGTGTGTGTGTGTGTGTGTGTGTGTGCGTGTTTGTCATCCATCACCGCTTGACAACCGATGATGGCGTGTTTACGTCAAAAGAAAACTGAAAGAAGCCCGTCGTATGTGTGTGTGTGTGTGTAACCGATGTTGGCATGTTTACGTCCCCGTAACTTAGCGGTTCCTCAAAGTTCCGGGGTCGATTCGTTCGACTAAAGGTGGTGCTCCAGCATGGCCACAGTCAAATGACTGAAACAAGTAAAAGAATAAAGAAGAAAACGCATCTACACACACACACACACACACCCTCAGTCATTTCTGCGCTTTTGTTCATAAATTGTTAGGAAAATCCCGTCCGAAAGTTAATCTCTGCCAAAATTTCCGTTTAAAAATATGCATTTTCGAGAGAATTACGAAGAAAGGGAATCAGCGTGGAGGGGCCAAATTATAGTCATAACCATATATACATGCATAACACACACATACGTGTGTTTGTGTACACATACGGTGACACACATATATGTGTGTGTGTGTGCATGTATATATATATATATATATTATATATATATGCAATAAAGGGTGGAATATAATTAATTTAATAAAATCAATCAATTTCACCTAGTAGATTTAACCCTTAATTATAATTATATATATATATATATATATTTACAATTGAGGATAAAATCTTTATAAGAAATTATCAGTAGTTAGCGTGAAAAACCTCATAAGAGAAAAAATCCGTAAATTTTTCCACTTTGAAAATATTTATTTATATTATATAGAGGCTATCTATGAATATAGGTACCCTCTATAATATAATATATATATATATATATATATATAGCGGCGTCCGCCGCTATAGGCATCGCCGATAAGGCTCCTTTCCTTGCGCCAGAGAAAAAATTTGTTTGCTTGTTATCAGTCGTAAGACACTTGTTGTTTTCACCGTTAATGCTTCTGTATTTCATGTTTCTGTATTCCATTATTGTTTTTTGTTTTTTTATATTCGTCCCTTTTGCTGTCCTGGTGTTCGTATGCATTCGATCCTTCTTCCAGGAAATCTACGCTCCCAGCTTAGTTTTTCTAATGCTCGTTGCTTAGTTTTTCTTGGAGGGCTGGCCGTGATCTAGTAATCTCAAGATTAATCAGCGAAATTACTACGATGATCCGGTTCTTGACTGAAGACTGAGGGTTTCGAATGTCCTGTCCGTGTTTATTGTATCGTCTTCTAAGAGTTATACGTTCTTGTCCATGTTGTATTTTTCTACATACCTTAACATAATATATATATATATATATAATATATATATATATATATATATATATAATGCATGATGTGTGCATATGTATGTGTGTAAGTGTGGTGTGTATGTGTGTGTATCAAGAGAGTGTGTGAGAGAGATAAGCAGATTTTTATGCATAAAACTATAATTAGGGGAAAAAAAAAGCGCGCGTTTATCCACGTGTGTATGTCTATGTATGTAAGTATGTGTGTGTGTGTGTGTGTGTTGTGTGTGTGTGTGGGTGTGCGTTGTGTGTGTATGGTTGTTAGTGTGTGTGTGTTGTATGTGTGGGTTAGTGTGAGTGTGTGTTAGAGTGTGTGGTGTATGCGTGTTTGTGGTGTGTGTGTGTGTGTGTGTGTGTGTGTGCGTTTGTGTGTGTATGTGTGTTAGTGTGTGTGTGTTTGTATGTGTGTGTTAGTGTGTATGTGTGTTAGAGTGTGTGTGTGTATGCGTGTGTGTGTGTGTGTGTGTGGTGTGTGTGTGTTTGCGTAGTAGTACAGTAATATGGTTGCGGTTATCCAGTAGTAAATGAACAAGAAAGATGGCAGTACATGGAAGCGAAGATGAAGACGGCGGCACAGGCGTCGGCGACGATGGTGCCGGAGGGGGGGGAGGGCGATGTGACGACCATCTGTCAGAAGTCGACAGATGAAGAGTGGCGGTGGGAGGGAGGGAGGGAGGCAGCACAGCTCAGCCTTGAAGAACACAAGAAGAAGAGAAACACATTTGGACGAAATGTGTCAAAACCACGCAGTAGGTAATTCAGGTGGGAGAGGTGTGGATGGGGGAGGGGGGTCAGGTGAGCGACGCTGTCCTTTTAGGGGTCAAGTTTGGTGTGACCCCTTTCCCATTAAGCGTATAAACTTACATTCCCATGTATCAATACTTTGACATGGACCTTGAAAATGTTCTGCTATGAGGGAGTTGATTAAAATTGGTAAATATACATACATACATACATACATACATATATATATATATATATATATATATATATATATATATGTATATATATATGGAATATATATATATATGTATATATATATATATATATATCTATATACCATGCCATATGTATATTCTGATAATGTCATAAGAGTCTCAAATTTCGAGAGAAATGGTTCTTTTTGAGAACGGTGTATCTCGAAGCAGATACAGCTCTAAGTAATGATACATAAATATTTGGTTAAAAACCCGGTACTACTCAAGAAGAGTGGTCCCGGTGCGCGCACTCGCGTACTCGCGCATCTGCGCTAGCTAGTTGTGACTAGTCCATCCTTTGTATTTTTGTTTTATTTACTGTTTTAAAAAAATTACTTTGTGACGTATATTTGCCATTTAAATATGGCTAACCCCTAAGGGTGGATGCTACTGTAGTTTGTAGCCCCAGGAGGACACCTCCTCCAGCTGGCTATAGACACACTTTACTTTGTTTTAAAAAAATTATTGGATCTTTTCTAAAAGATGGTCAGAATTTTCTACTTAACTAAATAATTTGAAACTTCGTATACTGGTAGAATGTGTCAAAAGAAAACATTAATTTCAATTAGTTTTTTTGAGAAAAATGTATTTTGTAACTTTTACGTAGTTTAACTTTGTGTAAAATTTTACTTTGTTTTAAAAAAATTATTTACTTTGTGTAAAAAAATTATTTATTTTGTGTTTTACTTTCGTTGTTAGGTAGTCGTTGTAGGATCGACTAGTCACGACTAGCTAGCGCGGCTGCGCGACTACGCGAGTGTGCACACCGGGACCACTCTTTTTAAGTAGTACCTAAAAACCCTTTGGAATTGAAAAAGTGGAACTGTCCGCAGAACACGAACCCACATTTATGTTTGTCTATCTCTATCTATAATTATCCAGAAAAAATTATCAATAATTCGTGTTTCCTCCCTCCCACCACCACTCTGTTCTTTCTAGCATGCAAGGAGTCCTATGATGGATGCCTCTTATGTGTTTAAATGTACTCTGTATTTATCGGAATATCTATCTAGCTAGCTAGCTTCATTTTGATGTATGATACATGTTCCTGTGTTGGTAATTATACCTGTCCTAAATGAAATGGCATTACTTTTTGACTCACTCTCGTACGTACAAACATACATACATACATACATACATACATACATGTCTCATTTGTACTAAACCTGTATTTATACATGTGTATGTTTTTGTATGTGTGTATATATATGCTTGTCTGTATGTATGCATGTGTTATGCATGTATGCGAGTACGTATGTTTCTGTGTAGTATGTATGTGCATATATATATATATATATATATATATGATGCCTTTTTGATGTGTTTTGTTTTTCTTTTTTTTCCCTGACGAGATGATTGCATTGTTTTACATCATTTTATTCCCTCCGGAATAATATCAATGTCTTCTTCGAAACATATGTCGGAAGTATAAAGATTTGAATAACACCTGCGTTTGACTCCATTTCTTAATTTATCTCTATATCTATATATGTAATCAGTATATAAATTAACATATTAAACAAAGTCCAACAAATTCATTCATATTTATGAGATGGAGGAGATTCTGGCAAGTAGCTTGCTTGCCAACCATATGGTTCCAGGTTCAGTCCCAATGTGTGGCACCTTGGGCAAGTCTTTTCTACTACAGCCTCGGGCCGACCAAAGCCTTCTGAAAGGATTTGGTAGACGGAAACTGAAAGAAGCCCGTTTAAATATATATATATCACCATCGCTTGGCAACCGATACTGGTGTGTTTATGTCCCTGTAACATTGCGGTTCGGTAAAACAGAGTGATAGAATAAGTACTAGGCTTACAAAGAATAAGTCCTAGGGTCGAGTTCTTCGACTTAAAAGGGTTTTAATGCGGTGTTCCAGCATGGCCGTAGTCAAGTGGCGACTGAAACAATTGAAAAAATGAATATATAGAGAAATAGATGGATATATGTATATGGGTCTGAATGTGTTTGTGTGTGTG
>NW_021832012.1:45000-52500 GCF_006345805.1 Octopus sinensis
AATTTCGGCAATTTCCAAGGAACAATATTTTCATCCATATAAAAAGGTGGTTTCCTAGGCATGGTTGCAACGCCTCGTTAGTACGTCTCACAGTTAAGAATATAGTGTGTTTTTATATTTATAAACAGCGTATGGATGGATACGTCCGGTGATAAACAGATATAGCCGTGTGTATGTGCGTTGATATCGTATGTAAATATATATTTATACTGCGTGTATTAAGTTTCACCTAATAAAAATTCTACTATATATAAATATTATATATATATGTATATAATAACAGATGTAAGTATATCTTTGTGTATATGGGCGTATGTGTAAATGTATTATTATATATATAAAATATTATGTATATATGTATATAAAAATAGATGTACGTATATCTTTGTGTATATGGGTGTATGTGTATGTGTATTATATATATATATATATATATAAATATATATATGTATATAAAAATAGATGTACGTATATCTTTGTGTATATGGGCGTATGTGTATGTGTATAATATATATATATATATATAAATGTGAGTGCGTGCAGGGGAATATCTACAAGGTATGTATCTTAGGTAACAATATATATAGGTGATATATATTTATATATGATATAATCACGTGTGTATATATGTATATGTATATTTATGTGAATGAACGCTTAATTCATAAATGTGTATTAATACTACATAATACGTTATCACACTTAGGTGCGTAAGTTATATTATGTATGCGTGTTTGTGTGTGAATGTATATGTGTGTGTGTGTGTGTGTGTGTGTGTGTGTGTGTGGTGTGGTCACTGTGTATAACAAACAACAACAACAAAAACAACACCTCCAACAGCAACACCAACAACAACAGCAGCAGTGTTGCTCCACTCGGCAGTCAGTGCGCGCTGCAGAAGAATCAGAAAAAAACTCCCTTTCAACTGGTTTCTTCTTAATTGCTCTAATAACTTTCTTTTCAGCTTCTTTCAACAAACAAAATACCCCTCCGACTCCTCCTCTTCCTCCTCCGACTCCTACTCTCGCCACAACACTTTTTTTTTGTATTTTTCAATCCTCCTCCTCCTCCTCCTACCTTCTCTCTCTGTCTCTCTCTCTCCTTGTCTCTCATTCTTTCTCTTTATCTTCGCTTTTTTATTTATTCCCTTCCTCTCAATTGCATTTTGTTCCCCTCCCTTCTCTCTCTCCTCTCTCTCAGATCATCTCTTTCTCTTTCTCTTTCTTACTTTCCTTTCTCCTCTGCTTCTCTCTTTCTATCTAATAATTCCCCCCATCCTTATATACTTATATACATAAGTATATATATATATATATATTTTTTTTTCTTTTACTTGTTTCAGTCATTTGGCTGCGGCCATGCGGGAGCACCGCCTTTAATCGAGCAACTCGACCCCGGGACTTATTCTTTTGTAAGCCCAGTACTTATTTTCATCAGTGTCTTTTTGCCGAACCGCGATAACGGGGACATAAACACACCAGCATCGGTTGTCAAGCAATGCTAGGGGGACACACAAACACACACGCATATATATATATATATATATATATATATACATATATATATACATATATACGACAGGCTTCTTTCAGTTTCCGTCTACCAAATCCACTCACAAGGCGTTGGTCGGTGCGGGGCTATAGCAGAAGACACTTGCCCAAGATGCCACGCAGTGGGACTGAACCCGGAACCATGTGGTTGGTTAGCAAGCTACTTACCACACATATATTTTTTTCTATTACTTGTTTCAGTCATTGGACTGCGGCCATGCTGGAGCACCGCCTTTAGTCGAGCAAATCGACTCCGGGACTTATTCTTTGTAAGCCCAGTACTTATTCTATCGGTCTCTTTTGCCGAACCGCTAGTGACGGGGACGTAAACACACCAGCATCGGTTGTCAAGCAATGCTAGGGGGACAAACACAAACACCAATCACACACACACACACACACTCATAGATATATATATATATATATATATATATATATATATATATATATATATATATATATATATTATATATGCATATATACGACAGGCTTCTTTCAGTTTCCCCGTCTACCAAATCCACTCACAGGCATTGGTCAGCCCGGGGCTATAGCAGAAGACACTTGTCCAAGATGCCACGCAGTGGGACTGAACCCGGAACCATGTGGTTGGTAAGCAAGCTACTTACCAAACAGCCACTCCTGCATGAGTGTGTGGTGTTAGTGTGAGCCCCTGTGCATATAATGCTAAAGACATTTCTATCTGTCTGTCTGCTCGTCTATCTTTATATCTATCAATCAAATCTATTTATTTATTTATCTATTTATCTGTCTGTCTCTCTGTCTATCTGTCTGTCCCTCTCTCTGTCTCTCTTTCTCTCTCCCTTTCTATTTATGTATCTGTATGTCTGTTTATCTATCTATCTATCTGTCTATCTACTATCTATCTATCTATCTATCTATCTATCTGCCTATCTGCCTATCTATCTATCTATCTATCTATCTATCTATCTATCTATCTACCTATCTATTTATGTATCTGTCTCTCTATCTATCTATCCCTCTCTCTCTCTCTCTCTCTCTCTTTATATCTATCTATTTATGTATCTGTCTCTCTATCTCTCTCTCTCTCTCTCTCTTTCTATCTATCTATTTATGTATCTGTCTCTCTATCTATCTCTCTCTCTCTCTCTCTCTCTTTCTATCTATCTATTTATGTATCTGTCTCTCTATCTATCTCTCTCTCTCTCTCTCTCTCTCTCTCTCTCTCTCTCTTTCTATCTATCTATTTATGCATCTGTCTCTCTGTCTATCTTTCTATCTATGCATGTATAAAATATTGAAATATTTTATTAAAGTATAAATCAAAATATTAAACTATTTTTAGCCAGCAGCAGCAGTAGCAGCAGGTGTGGCCGTTTGGGTAAACCTCTTGCTCCCCAACTGTAAGGTCTTGGTTTCAGTCCCACTGTGCAGCACCTTCAACTTCGATTATGTCCCCGTTCGTCCAAATCCTTCCAACTATTTCCGATAAACTGAAAGAAGCTCGTCGTATATTCTTTTACTTCTGTCAGTCATTTTGACTGCCGCCATGCTGGAGCACCGCCTTGAAGGTTTTTAGTCGAACAAACCGACCCCAGGACTCGTTTCTTAAAACTAGTACTTATGTAATCGGTAACTTTTGCGGCGGGGAGGTGGCGGTGGGGGAGTGGTTGTGGGGGCTGTAGTAATGGTGGGGGTGGAGCGATAGTAGCGGTGGTGGTGGTGGTGGTGGTGTTACTGTTATTAAATGTTGTTAGTGCTACAGTTGCTATTAATGTTATAATTACTGTTGTTGTTCATGTTGTTGTGGTTGTGCTATTGTTGCTGTTGTTGTTATTGTTGTAACGTAATCGACCAAATAGTTCAGCCTACCAGATATAATGTACGTGGGACAGGATTACTTCCTGGTACACTGTGCCTCATTGACATGCTGCTGTCATTGCTGTTGTTGTTGATGATGATGTTTAACCCCTGGCTAGCTCTGGTAGAGAAGATCTGTGTTCAAAGCCATCCCAACCTCGACTGTTCTATATTTTTCCAACATACAATTAAGTCAAAAGTAGTAATTCTATCACTGATGACATCCCAACACAGGATTGAAACTTGTCCGGCTAATCCTTTTTTTTTTCCTGTCCACGGAGATAACACTTATTAAAGCAGGCTATAAAAAAAGGTAAGGATAAAAGAGTAAAGACCCTATTCGGTCATGAATGACCGCGAGGTTGTTTCATGGAATGCCAGTACTCACCCATGCATACCAGCTTCCCTTCTCAACGATGTTATGCAAGGGAAAGGAAAAGGGGCCGATACAGCTTGGCATCAGTGACGTCGCAACTCATTTCTACAACTAAGTGAACTAGAGCAACTGGAAAATAAAGTGTCTTGCTCAGGAACACAACACACAGCTCGGTCTGGGAATCGAACTCAGTACCTCATGACTGTGAGCCCAACGACCTACCCACTGAACCCCGATAATGCTTACATTACTAGAGCTATTTTCAATTCGTAATCTTTATATATAAAACTGTAGTCGTGTGAGTGTCTGTCCCCTTCGATTTAGATTCCTAATCACTCCCACATTTTGTGGTGCAGTTTAACCAAAAGCGAGTATCTTATAGTCGTGATTCATATCGAGCCCTTCTGGGTATTAGCGCGCATCTACGATGAGTCTATGATTTAAAAAATAATTTAACATCATTTTTTTTCCATTTTAACGCATATTTTTTAAATAAAGGGAAGTAACTCTCTAAAAAATTACCATAATTTTTTTCCCATTTTTAATGCATTTTTTGCTTTTTTTGTTGCTATAACTCTCTAAAAATGCTTTATAGTTATTTCCCTTACAAACCCGAGCAACGCCGGGCGATACTGCTAGTTTAATATATATTTCATCGTTAGAGGAGGCTCCCATTGTTTTGACAAAGTCATAGGAGAAAGCAGCTCTTCTCGGAGAAAGAGAGTCTGACATAAAACTTGCAGTTAAAATAGTGACGGCCATCTTAGAATGCTTGTTGCTGGAGCCTACTGTAATGAGCAAGCGAGTGGCAAAAGTGTTGGACAAGCATTTGTCCCTTAAATCTATTGACATACAGTTATCCCACTATTCGTTTCATTTCTTGGTCCGTTTTGCATTTTATAAAGTCCTATGGAGACGGATGTCGACGCACATGCAAAGATGAACGTAAAATAAAGTGTCTTGCTCAAGAACACACCACACAGACCGGTCTGGAAACCGAACTCACTACCTCATGACCGTGAGCCCGATACTCTAACCACTGAGCTATATACACCTGTCTATTATTTAAGTGTTCACTAAAATCTACAGGTGTATCATGTAGTACAGTATAGCATTAAAGGAAAACGTTGTTAACACGCTTTTATTAATCTATTAATAAAACTAGCTACCTAAGGTACGTTATATATGCAAATCAGCTTCTCCGATTTCGAAGTCCTTCCCTCAGAACTGCTACCCTCAGTGGCGGACTGGGTCTAAAAATATTGGTTGCCAGGTGGCTGAGGGGACCCACCCGCAACTACAATGCTATCATTTATTTTTATTTTTTATTTATTTATCTATTTATTTATTTTTAATATTATTATTATCATTATTATTATTATTATCATTATTATTATTATTATATTATTATTATTATTATTATTATTATTATTATCATTATTATTATTATTATTTTATTATCATTATTATAATTAATATTATTATTCTATGTTTGACTTTTGCTTTATGTCTGTACAAGTTGGCTCCAAGTCTCACCCAGAGACCGCAAGAGACAACAGGTTGGAAGTTTACGTTGTTATTATGCCTAGTGTGCCATATATTTGGTTGTTGTTTTTTTTATTATTATCATTATTTATTATTATTATTATTATTATTATTATTATTATTATTATTATTATTATTATTATTATTATTTTATCAAAAGTATTCTTTTCAACTGTCTACAAATACAGCCACGCTTAAATAATTAATGCATTCTTCCAGGAGTGAATAAAAAAAATTCTCAAACTTGAGGAGATGGGCCCCTTAGATACTAACACGGGCCCCCATATATGGATTCTAATGGCGTAGGGGCCCACTTGCCATCGCTGGCGACCCTTATATATAAAATCAAAATCAGAAATCATTTCTGTGTCTAATACAATGCAACATGCATTGAAGCCTTTCTCAACATGACCACCCTTCAGAACATGTGATCCAGAGTGAAATAAGGCCAGCTCTAATAAGGTTACATCAGGTTTGATAATAAAGTGTAATTAGAGTTAATTAGTTTTTCCCACGGAAGAATCACCAAGATGGAGACTGATGACCGACGGGTCAAGTCAAGATTCCGACATCTTATCTTCGCAAGCCTCGACAGCACTTCCTATGTAAGTGCGTCGACGTGTGTGTGTGTGTGTGTGTGTGTCTGTGTGCGATTGTGTACGTATGTATACGAGCTTATGTATGAGAGACGGCGACAGAGAGATAAAGACTAAGAGAGAGAGAGAGAGAGAGAGAGAAAAGACAGACAAACAGAGAGAGACAGAGACAGAGATAAAGAGAGCCGTTCGGTGTGTTTTGGTGCATGCGTGTATATATACATGTGAATGTGTGCGCGCATTTTTGTACACACATAATATATATATATATATGCGTGTGTGTGTGTGAGCGTGTGTGTGTGTGTGTGCATACATAATAATATATGTGCGCTTGTTTCTATGTACACCTATTTATACCTGTAAATATTTATCTGAGTTCAGTGCTGTATGGTAAGTAGCTTGCTTCCCAACCACATGGTTCCCGGTTCAGTCCCACTGCGTGACACCTTGGGCAAGTGTCTTCTACTATAGCCTCGGACCGACCAAAGCCTTGTGGGTGAATTTGGTAGACGGAAACTGAAAGAAGACCGTCATATATATATGTATGTGTGTGTTTGTGTATCTGTTTGTCCCCATCCAACATCACTCGACATCCGATGCTGGTGCGTTTATGTCCCCGTAACTTAGCGGTTCTGCAAAAAGAGACCGACAGAATAAGTACGAGGCTTACAAAGAATAAGTCCTGGGGTCGATTTGCTCGACTAAAAGGTGGTGCTCCAGCATGGCCGCAGTCAAATGACTGAAACAAGTAAAAGAATAAAAAAATAAAAGAATATGCATATATAAGCGCGCATGTTTATGTGTGTGCGTGCGTTTTATATGCATGAGTGAGTATATGAGTGTACATGTGCATGCTTACATATTTGTGTGTGTGTGTGGAGAGAGAGAGAGAGAGAGAGAGAGAGAGTGTGTGTGTTGTAGTCTTTAAACACGCTGTAAAATGCGTAGAAGATACAGTTTATGACGTAATTAACGTCGTCCTTATCACGGTCGGTTCCTCTCAATACTTATTCACCCATAGAAAGAATCAGAATTTAATACACACTAATCTAAAATTAAGAGACCAAACCTCGTCTGTTAAGGGCGTAACCCCGTCTAATAAGGGCGTAATCCCGTCTATTAAGGGCGTAACAACCATAAGGTTGGGTACTCGCGCCTAAATGTCTTTTGAGCTATTTCATTCGGGTGGTAGATACCCAAAACACTGTATAACAAATTAAGACTCTTGGAATTACCATACTTTCGGGCATTTAAGGCGCACGGATATAAAAGGTGCAGCCCAATTTAGGCGGGCCTAATTCGCGAGAAAAAACTGCAGCTAACCCCAAATCCCCTAGATGTAGATTTCACATATTTTCATGTATAGGAACCATGAACATTTAGACTAACTCCTTTGGTTAGCTATTTTGGTTGGCAAAGTTACAACACATACCTTAACTCTGTCAAATATCACCACTGGCCTCCGCCGTCACCAGTATTGTGTATCGTTAATAATATTAACCCTGTCTACCCAAAGCCTCACCATCAGCATATAAGGCGCAGGGAGACTTTAAGGGGGAATCTGGGGACAAAAATGTGCGCCTAATATACCGGA
>NW_021832012.1:57500-63588 GCF_006345805.1 Octopus sinensis
CACACATACATACAATACATACATACATACATACATCATACATACATACACACATACATACATACATACATACATACATACATACATACATACACACATACTACATCATACACACATACATACATACATACATCATACATACATACACACAACATACATACATACACACATACATACATACATACATACATACATACATACATACATACATACACCTACATACATCCATACATACACACATACATACATACAATACAATACATACATACATATATACATACATACATACATACACACATCCTACATGCATACATACACACATACATACATACATAAATACATACATACAGACATACATACATACACACATACCTACAGATTACTACATACCATACATACATACACACACATACATACTCATACATACCCCCACCACATAAACATTACGGCAACATACACACACCACATACATACATACATACATATATACATACATAATACATACATACATACAAAATACATACACACATACATACATACACACATACATACATGCATACATACACACCCACATACATACACCATACATACATACATACACACATACATACATACATACACACATACATTCATACATACATACATACACACATACATACATACATACATACATACATACATACATACATACTCACATACATACATACATACATACATACATACACACATACATACATACATACATACATACATATACATATTGATATATATACGCACACATACACATATGTGTATGTGTCCGTGTGTGTGTTTATGCATATATGCACCAATATACATGCATACATACATATATACATGTGTGTGTGTATACATGTATGTATGTAGGTACATATATATGTATATGCTTGGGGTGAAACAGAAAGGAAGAGAGAGAGAGAGAGAGAGAGAGAGAGAAGGGGGATATGGTGCCAAACGAAAGATTTTAATGACAAACCTCGTAAGAACAATTGAGGAATGTGTCACAAATGTGTCAACCTCGTGAATGGTGGAATCACATTTAGAATTTTATCTTCTGCAGGAAGATATCTGATTACAGCGACTCAGAAATATTGGTTCGACGGGAATATTGGTGCCAAGGGAAAAAAGTTTGGAACTATTTTATAACATGGGGTAGAAAGAATATGCCCTCAATGTGGTAACAAGTTTCGCAATGGAGTAATTGGAGATAATAATGGTTCTTAGTTTTGGTACGAAGCCAGGAAGCTTGAAGGGAAGGGTTTGCTGGTATTTTATTTTATCGATCCGAAATGGATGAAAGACCAAGTTGAGTTTTGTGGGATTTGACCACACAACACTGAATGCATTCACAGTTTCATACTCATATATATGAGGATGATCCGGTTCTTGACTGAAGATTACAGGCTTCGAATGACCCGTCCTTTTTTGTATGCTCTATTTGAATGTTTTGCGTTCTTGTCCCATTTTGGTATTTTATATATATTTTATACACACACCACACACCACCCACAACACACACACACACACACATATATATATATATATATATACTTGTATGGAGTGGCTGTGTGGTAAGTAGCTTGCTAACCAATCGGGTTCAGTCCCACTGCGTGGCATCTTGGGCAAGTGTCTTCTACTATAGCCCCGGGCCGACCAATGCCTTGTGAGTGGATTTGGTAGACGGAAACTGAAAGAAGCCTGTCGTATATGTGTATATATATATATATGTATGTATGTGTGTGTATATGTTTGTGTGTCGGTGTTTGTCCCCCCTAGCATAGCTTGATAACCGATGCTGGCGTGTTTACGTCCCCGTCACTTAGCGGTTCGGCAAAAGAGACTGATAGAATAAGTACTGGGCTTACAAAGAATAAGTCCCGAGTTCGATTTGCTCGACTAAAGGCGGTGCTCCAGCATGGCCGCAGTCAAATGACTGAAACAAGTAAAAGAGTAAAGAGTATATAAATACATATATTATATATATACACACACACACTTATATATATGCATGTATATATACGCTTGTATGCATGTATGGATTGGAGTAAATGTTAAGATAATGTTATTTTAAAGCATGTTTAAGAATAATAACGAAACTTTTACAGACGGTGTCACTCCATATTGAAAGTAGAATCAGATTTATTGTAAAGTTCGTCATCTCGCCCTATATACGTTTGTATAAGGGTGTATGAATGCATATATACGCATATGTATATATGCGTACACACACATATATACATCTATGTGTGATATGAATTAAAGAAAACACGCTAATACGAAGAGGACCACCCGCATGGTACCCCGTAATTTACCCGAAGAACTGGTTTACCTGACGTTTGAAGTTAGAATTAATCCAAAATACAGGCTTCACAAGAATCCACCCCTACCTTACCATCCCCGTTTACACCCGCTTACCCCCGCTTTCACATTTAAACTCCGGCACAGCTGACATACAAATTTTTATACATCCCGGAACAAACCCGTTGGAAGTCCTTGTAATATTTTCCAAATGAACAAAAAAAAAACAAAAACACAAATAAATTAAAATCTTGAGTGAATTTCTGCTCTCAGTTTTTTCAAACATTAACCTGATTCCTAGCGAGGAGAACATAAGTGTGTTTGGGGTGGGGTGTACGTGTGTGTGTGTGTGCGTGTGTGTGCATGCGTGTGTGCATGCGTGTGGGTGTAAGCGTAGTTTCTACATACGTCATCGTGTGGTGCACGTCATCAGTGACGTCACTTGGAACAGATAGGTATTTGGGTCTTTCTAGATGAGACACCCTCGCCCGGGTAACCTAACCAGGGATAGATCAAGCCCCAGTTTGTGTCTAGCTAGCACGACCACTGGTCGCACTGCCCTTTCAAGGGCACAATTACAAAATATACATACATACATACATACATACATACATACATACATACATACATACATACATATTGAGTTATCCCATAAATAATGCGGGCTTTTTCATTTGCGTGAACTAAATGTCGGAGGGGGACGGGATAAACTAACTGCATCAATTTGCTATAAAAACAGGTAGTAATTTTACCTTCTCCATTTTCTTAGTGCAAGTTTTGAAGAGTGCAGTTCGATTTTATCAGAACATTAATGGAGAAGTATTTTTCATCACGGACAAGTAAATTTTGGAAGAGGGGCCTTGCAAGTCTACAAGATAGATGGAAGAGCATTGTGGCAAATGAAGGAGAGTATATTTTAGATCGTTTATCTTAATTTTGAAAAATATAAGAAGTATAAAAATCCGCATCCTTTATAAGAGGACCCAATACACACACACACACACACATATATATATATATATATGTACATATACTCACACTATGCAAGCACGTACACGCCACACACACATATGCATATATCTATCTATCTATCTATCTATCTATCGATCTATCTATATATATATATATATATATTATATATATATATGTGTTGTGTGTGTGTGTGTGTGTGTGTGTGTGTGTGTGTGTGTGTGAATATATATGTAAATATACAGGTATATTTATGTATATATATATATATATATGCATAAGAAAGGGGATGCTGAAAAGTTCCTGGCTTTAAGGGTGTCGTGAAAGGCCTGGGCTGGAAGAAGAACCTTTCGGGTTCTTTTACAAGGCTTAAAAAACATCTGAAGGACCGCTGTAATAAGTGTGTGGATCTGAGAGGGGAATATGTTGGATAAAATCATAATGAACTGATCCACCTGTATTTTCTTTTACCCAAACCAGGAAGTTATCAGTTCCCTCTCGTATGTGTGTGTCTATGTATATATATGTATATATATATTATATATATATATATATATAATATATATATATATATATATATATATATTATATATATATATATATGTATGTACATATATATGGATTAAGTTATAAATTCAATAGAACCCAGGCACATCAACATGTAGAATGCCAGTAATGGCTAGGTACAATAACATAGAGTTCACAGTGAAGTAAAACAACCATAGAGTATGATGTGTTGCGTAGTATATTGCAGATTTGTAGATATGTAAGTACCAAATACAATTTAAACCGTAGATCCGACTCAGGGTTGGCCCTTCGTGCGGCGTGGGTATAAATGGAACAAAAATGGGGTTGATTCTACCGAAACAGCTGTTGTAAATTTTAAACCCCACTTGTTCTTTTTATATATCTATATGTATAAATTGTGGTGTGTGTGTGTGTGTGTGTGTGTTGTGTGTGTGTGTGTGTATGTGTGTTCTTGTACACATACTCATTCACACACACGCATACACATACATACATACGTAAGTATACGTATGAATGTCTGTGAGTGTATGCATGTGTGTGCCTGCTTGCATGAATAATTATGTTTGTATATACCTGTACGTTTGTGTGCGTATGTGTGAGTATGTATATAACTGAATGTGTGTATGTATGAATATATGTGCATGTGTCTATACGGACGGACCCGTGCGCATGTCCTATTGCTTTTTCTTATATAAAATAACTCACTTTTAGTCGCAGTTCACCAAGGACTATAACATTCTCAGGTTGTGTATAAAGCAATTCTGTGAATTATCGTTTTGTTTCATTTATTTTTATCCGTTTCTTTTTCTAAGAATTGGCAATCCTCGCAGTTCCAAGTGGAGTAGAGTGACAGAGGACGTAAATAAAAAGCGTGTGAACTTTTAAATGTGACACAGAAATTAGGAGTAATTAATAAATTAGAACAAGACTTCTCAGTAACACGTGTTGGTGAGATTTACGACTTAAAACCGAAATTGTTGCTGATACAGGCAAATCAGAGACGAAATTGCAACGGATTTGCTTAAGATATCGCTATACAGCAGAAGGTTGTAGAAAACACGTGAATTGCGCAAAAGAAAAATATAAACGAAATTGTATATATGTCGCCTAGTGTTTAAGCGTCTTGCCCTCGCAATCGCAAGGTCGTGGTTTCGATCGCAGGACCGGGCGATGCGGTTTGGTCTTGGGCAAATCCCTTCGTTTCCTGTTGCTCTGCGATCACTTCAACGTTATCGATTTGATGGAGGGAGCGAACAAATATTTGATCCCTATAGACAAATGCTTTGTGCAGGTGATTCGCAACAAACAAGAAGTTTCGCAACACTCATCTGTTGTTTACAAGAGGAGAGTTAACCAGGCTTGCTTCCAAACCACATGGTTCCAGGTTCGGTCCCAATATGTGGCACCTTGGACAAGTGTCTTCTCTTATACGCCCGGGCCGACCAAAGTCTTGTGAATGGATTTGCTCAAGATGATACAAGGAAGAATTGAACCCAGGATCTCGAGATTACCAAGTAAGCATCTTTTTTTTTAACAATTCGGCCTGCCCCTGAATATATATACCGTTGCTATTATGTTAAACTGTCGTATATCCAAATTTGGCCAAATGCGTTCTTTTCAATATATTTGCTTGCAATAGGCGGTTCTTTTGGCCAAACTATCCTATCTCCAGCCGCTTCAGATGCTAAGATATAAAGAAATGTCAGTGTTGTACAACAGTTTTGCTATGGAATGGTGAAACTATTCTTTCGTTTTCTGAAAGGGCAACGTTTTGGACTTACGACACTTTTGCATAATAGCAACGATGTGTGTGTGAGTGCGTGTGTGTATGGAGGCGCAGGCGTGGCTGTATGGTAAGAAGCTTGCTTCCCAACAACATGGTTCCCGGTTCAGTCCCACAGCATAGTATTTTGGGCAGGTGACCTCTGCTATAGCCTCAGGCTGACCAATGCCTTCTGAGTGGATTTGGTAGACGGAAACTGAAAGAAGCCCGTCTTATATATATATAGGTATCTTTGCGTCTGTGTTTGTCCCCCACCCCACCCCGCCATCGCTTGACAAGCAATGTTGGTGTGTTTATGTCCCCGTAACTTAGCCTAGAACAAGTACTAGGCTTACAAAGAATAAGTCCTGGGGTCGATTTGTTCGGCTTAAGACGGTGTTCCAACAAGGCCGCAGTGAAATGGCTGAAACAAATAAAAGAATAAAAGAATATAAGACGTATTAGCCGCCTGTGGACCATAGTAGAAGAGACTTGGCAATGTGCGGCGCAATG
>NW_021832013.1:0-12500 GCF_006345805.1 Octopus sinensis
CGTGCTGTCTTCTGCTGTGATTTTTGCTACCAAGGTATCGGTTAAACTTTTGATTAATCTGCAACAAGATTATTCATCTTTCTATTTCACAAAATATATATATATATATTATAATATATATATATATATATATATGCACAACTTATTAACAAGGGCAAAAGAAAAATATTTCTAACGCCAAATATGCCTAAACTAGACACATCGTCCATAACCATAACCATCAACCATAAGCAATTCATCACTATAAGTGTTATGGACGATGTGTGTAGTTTCGGCATATTTGGCATTAGAATTTTTTTCTTTTGCCCTTGTTTATAAGTTGCTTATAAATTTAACCTTTAAAGTTATTTTTTATCCTGTATTAGATGTAAATTATAATATATACTTACAACCTTACGGTCGTGAACTAAATAACCTAAGCACTAAGCCACTCGCTTTTACTACTTATATAGAAATGTGTGTGTGTGCATGTGTGCGAGTGCGCGTGTGTGTATGTGTGTGTGTGTAGACAAACGGAAATATAGGTGAATATATAGATAAGCGTGTCTACATCATATTGATGCGATATTTCTTTGTTACAGCAATGTTATATACATTTCTATAATACTGTGCACTGAGTTGAAAAAAATAAATATATGCGAAACAGCTGATCCCCCTAAAATTTCGTCCTTGTGCCTAGAATAGAAAAGAATTACTAAAAGTACAATGTACAATGTGTTTTGTCAGGGTGCCTTAGAGTGGGATCGAACCTAGAATACCGAACTTGCGAGACGGACTTCTTGTCTTCAAAAGTGGTACTCTGTCATTTACGACTACGTGGTTTCCAGTTGATCCGATCGACAGAAGAGATTGCTTGCGAAGTTGGCTGAAACTCTACTGCCACATGTGCCTTAATGTAGTTCTCCGGGAGATTTTGCGTGCCACAGGAGGTGACAAGGCTGGCACACTGAAATAGAAGTACAGCTCATGTTTGTCTGCTGTATGTACTGGAACAACGGGAAATAAAGTGTCTTGCGCCCAGGGGAATCGAACACATGGCCTTGCGATCCTGAGCCACTGGTCTTCACCTTAGCAGCACAGTTATGTCCGCGTCATTCAGAATATGTGGTATTCTTGAATTATTTCCAGTTTTATTTTTTAATTTCATTAATTAGTTACTATTACGACTACAGTAAATAACATTATCTCTCGATATTAATTCATGGATGATAATAATAATAATAATGATAATAATAATAATAATGATAATAATAATAATAAAAATAATAATGATAATAATGATTTCAAACTTTTGCCACAAGAGCAGCTTGGGTAAGCAGATGAAGTCGATTACATCAACTCCAGTGTTTCACTGGTATTTAATTTATCGACCCCGAAAGGATAAAAGGCAAAGTCGACCTCGGGGTAGTTTGAACTCAGAATATGGCGTCGTTCTTAGAAATACCGCTAAGCATTCCATCCAGCATGCTAACGAATCTGCCCGCCTTCAATAATAATGATAATAATAATAATAATAATAATAATAATAAATAATAATAATAATAATAATAATAATAATAATAATAATAATAATGTTAATAATAATAATAATAATAATGAGACAGCAAAAGCAGAGAACTACAGACCAATAACCTGTCTCCCTACAATGTTCAAGGTATTTACTGCAGTGATATCGCAAAGGTTGAACAAGCACCTGGACGAAAACAAACTGTTCCCAGAAAGGCAGAAAGGATGCCGCAAAGGCTCATATGGCTGTAAAGATCAACTATGATTAATAAATCCATAACTGAAGACAGCCACAGAAAGAAGAAAGGCCTCAGTATGGCCTGGATTGACTACAAAAGGCTTTTGATAGCATCCCCCACACATGGATCCTTGAACACTAGCCATTAACAAAGTAGCACCAACAATCATAAAATTCATAGAGCACTCTAGAAATAAATGGCAAACAGTCCTACACCTCCAAACAAAAGAGGGACTCATGAAAACCAAAGACAATCCCCATTAGAAGAGATATCCAGGGAGACACTCTCTCTCCACTCCTTTCTGCTTGGCACTGTCACCTCTATCTGATATAGTAATAGAACTGGATACGGATATAATGTTACGGCAAAACGATCAGCCACCTTGTATATATGGATGACCTAAAACTAGAACGCTGCAAATGACACCAACAGCTGGAACACTATTAAAGACAGTTCATGGATTTACCAAAGAAATAGATATGAAATTTGGATTAGAAAAAATGCGCCAAAGTAACCATGAAAAGAGGAAAACTAGTTAAGAGTAGCAACATCACACTATAAACCAATGAAATAAAGAATAGAGACCAAACCAAACTTACAAATACTTAGGAATCCATGACTAGATAAGACACAACACACACAAATGAAAGAGAAAATAAAAAAGAATATTATAGACGAGTTAGATCAATACTAAAAACAGAGCTCAATGCTAAAAACAAGATAATAGGTATTAACACTTTAGCTGTCCCAGTTATAAGTTACAGCTACAATATCCTTAACTGGACACGAAATGAACTGACCAAAATAGATAGGAAAACAAGAAAAATAATGACAGGATCTAGGAATGCATCACCCAAATCTGACATAGAAAGACTATATATCAGTATAGAAGTGGTAGAGGCCTTATACCAACTGGAAAACTACTATAAAATAACCACCATAGGACTGCAAAATATCTACTTCAGAAGGAAGGAAAACTGATTCAAATAGCGGCAAACCCGAGTAAAACAAAAACTGTTCTCAGTATTTAAGGAAGCTGACAAATACAAGCAAGAAAGCATACCACCTAATAAATATGAAGAAGAAAAGAAGAAGAGAAGAAGAAGAAAGAAGAAGAAGAAGAAGAAGAAGAAAGAAGAAGAAAAGAAGAAGAAGAGAAGAAGAAGAAGACAAGAAGAAGAAGAAAAGAAGAAACAACAAAAGCTATAAAACAAATGAAATCCAAACTAAAAATAGAACAGCAACGAACCATAATAAACGATGGCAAGAAAGCCCCTTCATGGTAAATACTGCACTAACTAAACGCAAAAGAAATAGACAAAGAAAAATCCCAGCAATGGTTAGAAGCTCAGGACTCGAAGCAAAACAAAGGGATTTTTAATTGCAGCACAAGACCAAAGCCTCCCCACCAAAATTACCAAAAACATGTAATGAAAGAAATATAACAAGTAACTGCAGAATATGTGGAGATGGACAAGAAACAATAAATCATATTATCTCTAGCTGCCCAGTCCTGGCTAAGAAGGAATATATTCACAGACATGACAGAGTTGGAACCTACATACATTGGAAGCTATGCCAACTTTATGGAATAACAACAGAAAAAAGATTGTATGGCACACACACCAGAAAAGGTCACAGAAACGAGAAGCAACCATACTCGGGATATGTCCGATACACACAGATAGAAATTAAGGCCAACAGACCAGATATAGTTGTCAGAGATCATGAAGAAAAAAAAATGCTTTCTAATTGATGTATCAATACCGGCAGATGACAACGTGTCTCTAAAAGAAATGGAGAAACTCTCAAAATACAAAGACCTGGAAATAGAGGTAACCAGAATGTGGAATCTGAAAACAGAAACAATTCCTATCATAGTAGGTGCATTAGGCATGATAAAAAATATTCAGAAAATACATACAAAAACACCAGGACTTACAAACACATATAACATACAGAAAATTGCACTACTAGGCACTGCACACATCCTACGCAGAATACTTCCATACAATAGCCATCAGAGTATCACAACAAATCACAGCACATACCCAAGGAACACAGAGCTGCGCTCGGTAGTGAAGTGTGAAAGCCGCTATAAAAATAAAACTACTGAATAATAATAATATAATAATAATAATAATAATCTAATACTAATAATAATAATAAAATAATAATAATAATAATAATAATATAATAATCCCCGACCTCAAACACCATGTACAAAGGAACTACGAAGAAAAAAATTAAATGCCACCGATACTATTCAACCCAAGAATAACAATCGAGCGGTACGTACAATTAAACCTACAACAAAAAATGTACGAAAAACTACACGTGCGAAATAATGTGACAACAGAAATAAACGGACCGGTACCCTACGAAAATGACGACCGTCAAATAATGGGCCGACGTTGTACCTCATGTCCCGCAAATAAAACCCAAAAGACGTAAATGGACACGTGAGGAATACATTTCTATCTTACACGCATACTACACAGCAGTACTCTACCCAAAAATGAAATACAACAACACATACATATAAAATATGGAAGGAAAATAATAGAGATATAGACTTGGATACAGCAATGAACCCTAATAAATTAGCTAACGTACGAAGATACATTCTCAACACAAAAAAATATCAGAAATAGAAATAGAACACCTAAAAGAAAACATACACCAGGAAATGTAGATAGAAGCCACACAACAATGCCCAATAATATAAACACTGAAACTGTAAAACACGAAGACAAACGCAACATTCCCAACAAACACGATGTAAACAACGAAGGGGAGCCCTAATGATTATGATAATATAAAAAATAAAATAATCTAGAACTGAAAACCACAGAGCCCAAAATGGACCACCGACCATACCTCCCAAGAATAAAAATAAACGAAATAACAACACCAATTATAAACAGCATAAACCTAGCCGTCACTGAACTAGCCACTGAAACAAAAAAAGTGATATCAGTGAACTAAATGACTTGATATACGCAGCAGCCACTGCAGCCACAAAAGAAGCTGGATACTCACCCAAACCCGCCCAAACAGGAGTACCACCACTCAAACAAACCCTGTGGATAAATAACATCAAAAACAAAATTTAAAAAATTAGAAAAGACCTGTCGATCCTTAATGAAATCAGCAAAGAATCAACGCTACTGAGCAACAAAAAGAGAACAAAAATGCTCCACAAATATAACATCACAGAAAAGATTTGCCGGAGATAAGAAAAGCTGAAGCAAGATATCCTTGCCAAAGCTCAAAGGATCCGCCGTTACAGAAACGCCAACGCTTCTTTGAACAGAACAAAAAATTCAACACCAACCCAAAAAAGTTCTACCAAGATCTGGGAAAAAATAAAATAGAAGTCACTGCAGCACCAACGGCAGAAGAATTGGAAGAATTCTGGAGAGAAATATGGGTCGGCGAACGAACAGCCAAAAAAAAGGAGTATGAAAATAACAACTCGGCATCTGAACAACTTTGACCCCCATAACAACTGAAGAGGTCACCCAGGCACTGCAAAGACAAGCAACTGGAAGGCACCTGGGCATGACAAGATCCCCAACTTCTGGTTGAAATATCTAACAGGAATGCACAAAAAGCTGGCTGAAAACTTTAACAGCATACTAGCAGAGCCAGAGACAATGCCTGAATGGCTCACGAAGGGGAAAACCATCTTAATTCCCAAATCAAATGAAACAGCAAAACCAGAAAACTACAGACCAATAACCTGTCTCCCTACAATGTTCAAGGTATTTACTGCAGTGATATCGCAAAGGTTGAACAAGCACCTGGACGAAAACAAACTGTTCCCAGAAGAGCAGAAAGGATGCCGCAAAGGCTCATATGGCTGTAAAGATCAACTAATGATTAATAAAGCCGTAACTGAAGACAGCCACAGAAAGAAGAAAGCCCTCAGTATGGCCTGGATTGACTACAAAAAGGCGTTTGATAGCATCCCCCACACATGGATCCTTGAAAACACTAGCCATTAACAAAGTAGCACCAACAATCATAAAATTCATAGAGCACTCTATGAATAAATGGCAAACAGTCCTACATCTCCAAACAAAAGAGGGACTCATGAAAACCAAAGACATCCCCATCAGAAAGAGGAATATCCAGGGAGACACACTCTCTCCACTCCTTTTCTGCTTGGCACTGTCACTCTATCTGATATGCTAAATAGAACTGGATGCGGATATAAATGTTACGGCAAAACGATCAGCCACCATTTATATATGGATGACCTAAAACTATACGCTGCAAATGACAAACAGCTGGAAACACTATTAAAGACAGTTCATGGATTTACCAAAGAAATAGATATGAAATTTGGATTAGAAAAATGCGCCAAAGTAACCATGAAAAGAGGAAAACTAGTTTAAAGTAACAACATCACACTAGATAAAACCAATGAAATAAAAATTAGACCAAAGCCAAACTTACAAAACTTAGGAATCCATGAACTAGATAAGACACAACACACACAAATGAAAGAGAAAATAAAAAAAGAATATTATAGACGAGTTAGATCAATACTAAAAACAGAGCTCAATGCTAAAACAAGATAATAGGTATCAACACTTTAGCTGTCCCAGTTATAAGTTACAGCTACAATATCCTTAACTGGACACGAAATGAACTGTCCAAGATAGATAGGAAAACAAGAAAAATAATGACAGGATCTAGGATGCATCACCCAAATCTGACATAGAAAGACTATATATACAACGTATAGAAGGTGGTAGAGGCCTTATACAGCTTGAAAACTACTATAACTAACCACCATAGGACTGCAAAAACCTACTTCAGAAGAAAGGAAAACTGATCCAGATAGCAGCAAAACACGAGCAAAACAAACTGTTCTCAGTATTTAAGGAAGCTGACAAATACAAACAAGAAATCATACCACCTAATAAACACGAAGAAGAAGAAGAAGATGATGAAAAACAACAAAAGCTATAAAACAAATGAATCCAAACTAAAATAGAACAGCAACGAACCATGATAAACGATGGCAAGAAAAGCCCCTTCGTGGTAAATACTGCACTAAACTAAACGCAAAAGAAATAGACAAAGAAAGATCCCAGCAATGGTTGAGAAGCTCAGGACTCAAAGCAGAAACAGAGGGATTTTTTAATTGCAGCACAAGACCAAAGCCTCCCCACCAGAATTACCAAAACATGTAATGAAAAGAAATATTACAAGTAACTGCAGAATATGTGGGAGATGGACAAGAAACAATAAATCATATTATCTCTAGCTGCCCAGTCCTGGCTAAGAAGGAATATATTCACAGACATGACAGAGTTGGAACCTACATACACTGGAAGCTATGCCAACATTATGGAATAACAACAGAAAAAATATGGTATAGGCACACACCAGAAAGGTTACAGAAAACGAGAAAGCAACCATACTCTGGGATATGCCGATACACACAGATAGAGAAATTAAGGCCAACAGACCAGATATAGTTGTCAGAGATCATGAAGAAAAAAAATGCTTTCTAATTGATGTATCAATACCGGCAGATGACAACGTGTCTCTAAAAGAAATGGAGAAACTCTCAAAATACAAAGACCTGGAAATAGAGGTAACTAGAACGTGGAATCTGAAAACAGAAACAATTCCTATCATAGTAGGTGCATTAGGCATGATAAAAAAAAAATATTCAGACAAATACATAACAAAAACACCAGGACTTACAGACACACATATCATACAGAAAATTGCACTACTAGGCACTGCACACATCCTACGCAGAGCACTTTCCATACAATAACCATCAGAGTATCACAACAAATCACAGCACATACCCAAGGCACACAGAGCTGCTCTCGGTAGTGAAGTGAAAGCACGCTATAAAAATAAAACTACTGAATAATAATAATAATAATAATAATAATAATAATAATAATAATAATAATAATAATGATAATGATAATAATAATGATGATGATGATGATGATGATGATGATGATGATGATGATGATGATCATGATGATGATGATGATGATGATGATGATGATGATGATGATGATGATAAGAAGAAGAAGAAGAAGAAGAAGAAGAAGAAGAAGAAGAAGAAGAAGAAGAAGAAGAAGAAGAAGAAGAATAGTTGCAGACTAATAAATGTAAATGTTCTCACTGATAAAAATATGTCTGTAAAGGAATTTGACAAATTAAGTAAATATAAGCTCCTGGAAATTAAAATACAAAAGATGTGACATCTTAAAGCGAGAAATGTTCCTGTTATTGTGGGTGTCCTAGGTATGAAAGAAAAGAGAAATCAAAAACATCTAGATAATATCCCAGAAGAACTATGCCTCAAAGAAATCCAAAAGATTATGTTGACAAGTACTATTCACATCTTTAGAAAAACCCTATCAACTTAAATATCTGTGTTGTATTACATGAAGATATTTCGCTACGACCCCTGCCATTTCCCCTCTTAAAACTTTCAGTCATGTTGTAATATCTCTTATCCTTCACGAGCCCTAGGACGCTGGGTGTGTCTCGGCGAGTGATTGTAACAAATATGCAGATTAAATGTAAATAATTATAATAATAATACTGTATACAGTACGTTTCTCTGCCCTAGGTGTCAGGAAGACACTCGGCAAGAAATGGAAACAGAACTGAAAGAAGATGCTAATGAAAATGATAAAGATAATAATAATAATAATAATAATAATAATAATAATAATAATAATAATACCAGCAGATGACAATGTGTCTCTAAAAGAAATGGAGAAACTTTCGAAATACAAAGACCTGGAAATAGAGGTAACTCGAATGTGGAATCTAAAAACAGAAACAATTCCTATCGTAGTAGGTGCATTAGGCATGATAAAAAATATTCAAACAAATACATAACAAAAACACCAGGACTTACAAACACATATAACATACAGAAAATTGCACTACTAGGCACTGCACACATCCTACGCAAAACACTGTCCATACAATAACCATCAGAGCATCACAACTAATCACAGAACATACCCAAGGTACACAGAGCTGCGCTCGGTAGTGAAGTGAAAGCACGATATAAAAATAAAACTACTGAATAATAATAATAATAATGCACAAATTACTCTGATGTGTCCCTGCTTATTTCCGTTCTTCGTGTCGTCTTTGCTGTGATTATCATTGTTTATTCTTTCTTTATAATAGTGCATAACATGCAAAGCAGGAATTTCGTTACTAAGGGAGACTTTCGAGTGGAAGCAAAAGAATTAATTTTAAAAACATTGACTAGATAAATATTGGCAAGTATATTAAATTAGAAATTATCCTACAACAAATATAAAAAAAAAAGACTAGTAAAAATGTCAACCATCAACCTGTTGATAGTTGCAAACAAGCACATATACATTCCTAAACAGACAGACACACTCATATGAAAATATGCTTGAACAACAATTAATGAAATATCGATTAAGCATTTTCCGAATCAGAAAGGAGTAAAATGTATGGGTTTATCTTCAACAGGCGAGACCTTTTGCAAACAACTTTGCTTCTCAACCAAATGGTTCCGGGTTCAGTCTCACTATGAGGCACGTTGCACAAGTGTCTTTGACTGTAGCCTCGAACCGACCACAGCCTTGTGAGTGCATACGGTTGAGGGAAACAGAAAGAAGCCTGTCGTGTTTTTATGTGTGTGTGTGAGAGCGTGCATGTGTGTGTGTACGTTCCTGTGTCTGTATTTTTCCCACCATTACCGCTTGACAGTCGCCGTTGGAGGGTTTATGTACACATAACTTAACGGTTCAGCAAAAGAATTCGATAAAATAAGTACTAGGCTTAAAAAGTGTGCTCGGGTTGACATATTTTGGGCAAGTAAATAAGTTTTTTTTTTTTTTAAAACATGACTTTTTGATACTACCTCGTTGATGGGTTGCTCTGTGTCGTCAGCAAATACGCAAGAAAATTAAGTTTCCACATCATATTTTTAATTGTAGAGGACGCAATTTACTGATTTTTACTATTTTTTTGTATCAGTTATTAAAAAAATGAGTAAAATCAAGAAATGCAATTTATAAGAAAATTCGTCGGCCAAAATGTGATGCTTTTTCTACAATAACTTAACATTTTTAGGTGATTCGCGTTGTTTTGAGATACCTATATTACATCCGTTAAAAAACTTTATTGAATTCCTTGATAGTGAAGTATTTACATTCACAAACATAAAGCATTGTGAAAGAATCCGAACTACATGTTTTGTATCTTGTTTTATATTGTTTCGGAATTTTAATGTAAACGTTTAATGACATTCGAAAAATGAATTTTATGAGCTGAGTACCAGTGTATTTATATTGAGGATTATTACTCCATCATTGTGTGGTGAAAAACTAAATATTTTTTCCATTTTCTTGTTCAATATTGGAGATGAAATTTAAGAAAAACATTAAATTAAACTCGACGACCACATTTAGTTATCTTGAAAATATTCAATTACAGCTGAACCCGGCAGAAAATGGTCTATGTCTATTTTTGCAATATATGTTGTTTTAAAATAATGCAAAAATATTAAAAGATAATATATTTTAAAATTAAATAAAAATACTTTTATAGCATTATCGGCTTCTTTTTCATTTCTTACTATAGAAGTTTATTTATAAAAGTAATACGAACGAAATTATCATGCAATCTAAGATTTGAGATGCTTTCGCCGTATACAGCTCTACATAACACCAGATAATATATAAAAAAAAAACATTACGAAAATGATTCGATAAAATTCTTTAGAACCTTTGCTTCCGTGAAGAGGATTCAATCGGCCTCAAGAGAGGGGTATATTTCCACTAAATTGTAAATCTGAAGCTACAAAAAAATATTGTAACGTAAATATAATTTCAAGCAGAAGAAAGATTGAATGAAAAACTGTTTTAATATGAAAGAGCAGCGTAATCTTGAGGTGAAAACTCTAGGAGATGACTGTGTATCTGTGTATCTGTTCATGTTATTGCTTTCCAGTTACATAATAATTATTTTTCAAAGTGTGTGCGCTTAGTGAATCTGTTTCATCTGGAGCTTTAGAAGCCTTATTAAGGGAGATTTTTAAAAATTCCCTTTTCTCTGTTACTCAGAGATTATATCTCTGAGTTTGAATCTCATAGAGCTATATATTTAACATATAGTTCTATCTATTGATGCTAGAATTAGAAGTCTTTTCGTAACTTTCTCAATGCTTGACCAATTATATTGCGTTCTTGAACATAATTATGGGTATGTAATTATAAGATGGGTGTTTAAGTCTTACTTGTCACACCTATATAAGAATTACCTTTTTCTAATTAGGCAGATTCTTTATAGGTGAAGTCACTCTCACCTATAATTATTGTTTCTCTGTTGCACAGTCTCTCACCTGAGTATATATTAGGTTTACTGCACGTGCATGTACTTTTGGCCTTAGTGTCTAGCACAATTACCTATAATCGGGTTGCACTAAGCAATACATTCGATAGCTTTAGTTAGAATTAGGCAATGCAAATTATATTCAGCTAAGCAACATATGTTGCATGTGTGTGTGTGTGCGTGTATGTGTGTGTTTGTGTGTGTATGTATACATGCATGTATATACACTCACACACGCAAAAGTACCCTCGCACGCGTGTATAGATTATTATTCCGTTAGATTCACTTCAACATTTAAATTTAATTTGTCACAATATTTTCGTCACTTTGAGACCGCGGCCTGTTCACTGCAACAGATCGCGGTCTGAGAGCGACGAAAATATTTTGACAAATTAAATTTAAATGTTGAAGTGAATCTAACGGCTTTTGTGTGTTTCTTAAATGGCTGCAATTGTTTTCGTTCCAGCACACGATCTCAGATCAGGTCACTTGCTATGCAAGTAGACCTCCGTCATAATTATTGTTATTACACTATTGTTGTTTTCCTCGTTGCAGTCATTATTATCAGTTTCACTTTTGTATTCCATCTCGACTTAAACATAGGCAACAACACGTGCGCGTGCACTCACACGCTCACACACACAGATACTCACACGAACGCAAGCACACAGACACAGGCGCGCGCACACACACACACACACATACATGCGTGGGTGCGCGCGTGTGTTTCTGTGCGTGCATGTGTGTGAGTATACATACTATATCCGTACGCGTATATGTATATGTGTGTGTGTGTGTGTGTGTGCCTTTCCGTGAGTATTTCAACTATTTAACCGGGTTAATTTCAATCTGCTTTATATTTATCAAATTCAGTCAAGGCGCTAATGCAGATTTTCGTCTGTTAAGACACACGCCTACGTATAGCAAGCAAACACATATAAACATATATAGATTCTGTCCTCTAAATTCCACTTACAATATCCTCATCAGCCTGAGGATAAAGCTGAGTAATCTCACCCATTCGCTTTTGAATAATGGCTTCAAATCCGACACCAGGAGGCTACCGAGGATAAGCCTTAAAAACACTGTCCGTTATATATTGTATAACAGCACATCTTTTGTGTGCGGAGTACACAAGTTATAAAGAAAAAAAACCTTAATTTTTGTTTGAAATTGAATACAAGCTTTTGAATGTTCGTGTTGTTAACAATGTAGATTACATAACTAGTGATATGGTGTTACCCGTATGTAACCATGTGACCGATATTCTTCAATGAAATCATCGTACGGACTTAACATGTACGCATCAAGCGAATATACATTATGTGTGTGTGTGTGTGTTTGTGTGTGTACATGTATATATGTATACACATA
>NW_021832013.1:20000-22500 GCF_006345805.1 Octopus sinensis
TAAATAAGCTATTTAAGGTAATGAACTGATGTTATCGTTAGCACGGCCGTACAAAATGCTTAGTTTCATTTTCAACATCTTCATGTTCTGAGTCTTAGACGAATTTAACTTTCGGGGTCGGTAAAGTAAGTACGAGTTGAGCATCGATGTGGATGTAGTCGACTTGTGCACTTATTTTGTAGATATTTCATGAATGCGGTGATATACAGGGGTTGGACAAAATAATGGAAACACCAAGCCTCATAGCATCATAATTTTGAAATATCTATGAAACCGTCAAATGCTTGTTATATTTATTATTATTTTTTTGGGGGTTTGTTGTTAGTTTTGCTTGAAATGTTTTGCTAAAATTGCTGTTTCTTTTCAGATATCATTAGGAAAAGGTCATTAAAATTCAATGAAATGCCAGATCTATCAGACTTTCAAAGTGGTCAAATTGTTGGCGCTCGTATGGCAGGCGCTAGCGTAACGAAAACAACCGAAATATTTGGTGTATCAAGAAGTACTGTCTCGAAAGTAATGGGAGCCTTTGAGAAAAAGGGAAAAAAACCTCCTTGTCGAAACAAAACTCCGGAAGAAAACCAAAACTTTCAGATAGAGACCGTCAGACTCTTACGCGAATTGTTATAAAGGATCATTAAAGTACAGATCCCAAAATTACAGCAGAGTTAATGTTCACTTCGAGAACCCCGTTTCCACAAAAACTGTTTGCCGGGAGCTACACAAAGCCGGATTTCACGGGAGAGCTGCAATCAGAAAACCACTACTTTAAAAAAAAACGTTGCAAAGCGTTTAGAGTGGAGTAAAAACCTACAGAATAGATCCCTAAAGCAGTGGACGAATATTATTTTCATTATTACCTTATTTCCGACCACCGGCCGAGTATACGTGTGGAAACAGCCAAAAGAAGCATTTGACCCAGACTGCCATCTTCCAAATGTTAAACATGGAGGAGGATCTGTGATTTTCTGGGGGAGCTATATCTTGGAAACCGTCCGGCGCAATGGTTTCTCTTCAAGGCAGAATTAAGAGTCAAGATTATTTAAGCATTTTATCTCATCAAATTCATCCTATGGTTGCGCAACTGTTTCCGGAGCGAAATGCCATCTTTCAGGATGATAATGCACCAATTCACATAGCTAAAGTTGTTACTGTATGGTACGAGGAACATTCTAGTGAAGTTGAGCATCTTATCTGACCACCAGAGACCCCAGGTCTCAATATTATTGAACATTTATGGTGCATTTTAGAAAAAAATTAAGGCGTCGATAACCTCCACCATCATCACTACAAGAACTGGAGATTGTTTTAGCTGAAGAATAGACAAAAATTACTTTGGAAACAAGAATTCAAGCTGTAATTACTGCCAAGGAAGTTCCTACCACATATAAAAATAAATGTGTTTGAAATCTTAAGGTGTTTTGTCTAACCTCTGTATATCTATGGTGAAAATTGAACTCAGAATGGAGACGAAAGGAAAGTTTTGGTTTCAATTTTTAGTACGCGTCCAGTGATTTCGGGGAAACAGTTAAGTTGATTACATCGACCCCAGTATCCAACAGGTACTTATTTTATCGAGGTAGAATCGAACTTTGCGGAATTTAAACTCAGAACGTAAAGACGGGCGAAATGCAGCCAAGCATTTTGTCCGGCATGCTAACGATTCTGTCAGCTTACTACCATCAGGAATTTAAATATTGGTTTCAAATTTTGGCATAAAGCAGCAATTTCAGGGAAGCGGGCAAGTCGATTGCATCGACCCCAGTGCTTAACGGGTGCTTATTTTATCGACCCCGAAAAAATGAAAGGCAAGTTGACCACGGCGGAATTTGAACTCGGAATGTGAAGACGGACGAAATACCGCTAAGCAATTTATCCGGTGTGCTAACAATCTGCAAGCTCTCCGCCTTCAGGAACGTAAATATTGATTGCTAGCATACAGCACAAAGTCCACGATTCCTGTATTTCACTGATGCTTCTTTATCAATCCAGGGAGAACGAAAGGCAAAGTTTCCCTATGAGATTTGAACTCAGAATGTAAAATGATATAACTGAAAGGCCATGAAACCCGTTTATAATATTGCTGTCGAAATGAATATATATTCCTTTGAAAACGAATGCTTCCAAACACGCTTATGATGCTTTTATAGCATCAGCGTATTGTTACCTGTCGATTATGGTTATCTAAAGTGATATGTTCGAAAGTGGACAAAACAAGCGGCAAATGCATATTATTATCTCCGCCTTAGCGAAGGCAGAGGTATTGTTTTCAGTTGTGTTTATTTGTTTGTGGACAAGATATCTCTAGAATTGCTGGATGGATTCGGATGACACATGCAGGTATGTTTGGCCTCGTGACTGGCATGAGTTGATTAGATTTCGTGATCTATCCGGTACCGTAAAAACATTCTGGATTATTTGTTATATTTACTTTATATGAACTATTACAATCTTACGTTCACTTTCAAGTCTTTCTCTGATTATATTCCTTGAAAGCACG
>NW_021832013.1:27500-63327 GCF_006345805.1 Octopus sinensis
GTGTGTGTGTGTGTGTGTGTGTGTGTGTGTGTGTGTGTATGTGTGTGTGTGTGTATGCGATTGCGCGAGCGCGATATTCAGTAGATTTAAACATTTATTCGAAGAGAAATCTCAGTATTATAGAACCTATAATTTAAAAATAACATTTGGTTGGAAAGCCTTGTGACGTTTTTGACATGCTCACTTTGTGACAACTGCTTCAATATGGTGAAATAAGTATGACATTTTACATTGTAATATTCTTCTCTTCTTCGCTGATTACTTTATATCATTGTGTATCGATGTTTGCCCTTTTAAAACTAGTTTAGATGAGAAGCATACCAGTTACCGCATGCTGAGCGAATTCAAAAGCAGCTCCCCAGCCATGAAAGCCGTAAGAAATGTTCGTTCCGTCGTATTGAATTTCGTAATTTAAATTCTAACTCACCAAATGTTGGTACTTTAGATCCAGCAACTATTGGTCTCAGTTTGAGGTTAGTAGGTCTTAGTAATTTTATGTCTTGGTTTTTCTGTTTTTTTTTAATGCTCTCTTTATTTCGCGGTTTTTGTGGATTTGGGGTAATCTGTTGAAATTGCTCTCTTTGATAACAGAGTTGCATAAATAATATTTTTCTTTGTCTGTGAAGGAATCTTGGTATTGATTAACTAGTGCTTTTATTTTATTCATTATTGCTTTCTCCAGGTGCCTTGGTTCTACCTTGTAATAGGTTTGGTCTGTTAGAATTTCCAATATTTTATCTATATGGTAGTCTTTGTCCATGATTACTATCGCCTTTCCCTTATCGGCTTATTTTAGGATGATTGAATTGTCCTTCTTCAGTGTCAGTAAGGCTTCAAAACCTTCACGAAGGTTTTTTTTTTATTTTTGCCTTTACAGTTACTAAGGGGAAATTTCGAAATTGTGTCAGTATATGCGTCTAAATGTTTGTCATTCCCCTTGTAGGAGGTGAAGTGGGATTTATTTCTGACAATTGATTCGCCATTTATATCCTTATTGCCGAAGAATTCTATAAGCCGGTGGTGATGGTTAAAATGCTCAAAATCAGCTTTTAGTTCAATGAGATTAGGGATGGGTGTCGGGGTAAATTTGAAACCATGCAATAGGAGATTCATCTCATTCTTGTTGAGGTTTCTAATTGACAAATTTATGATCTTCGGGTCTATATGTTCTGTGTGTTCATTAAAATTTTCTGTTGCGTCGGGCGCAATTGTGATATTTTTTTTCCCTAAAAAAGGAATTGTATTATTGTGCTTCCATTTTTTGTGGTTTCCGGAGTTCTGGTTCCCTCGAAGGTGAGGGGATGTTTCATGTTCTTTACATGTATCTCGTTGTCTATAGGTTCTGTTTTCTTCCCCTCTTCTATTTTTACTCTTTATTGTATATACATATCTACATGCATAAATGCATACATACATATTTACTTATATATATATATATGCATACACACACACACACACACACAGACACACACACATACACACACACATACACACATACATACACACACACACATACACACACATACACACACATATATAACGTGCGTTTTATTGTTGAACAAATCAGTTACACATGTAAGAACTGTTTTCTTCCGGTAAATTGAAAAATGAAATTTAACATTTAGGATTTTTCACACAAATAGTACAGGATGCATATTGACACTCTCATCTTGGTGCCGGTCGAGGGAGTGTAAAGGTAAATGCTTATTCGATATTTAGTATAAATGGCAATAACCCTTCCAACGGATAAAGAGGAACGAAAGAAAAATAATCTCACATCCAAGCCATAGGAGCAAATAAAATGTACAAAACATATAACATAGGCTAATTGATTTCTTCATAGATAAAAAAAAAACCACGTTGGATACAGCTGTAACACACTTCAACCCATTTTTGTTATTATTTATATTACACTTCACTCGGAACCTTCTTTGCATTGGATCTTGAGCCCACAGTGGACCGTGGACGGCATGCTGGAGTATACTCTCGTGGGATTTTACGTATACGTTGTGTTTGATCGATACTTGTAGATGTATTCGTAACTGGAATCTGTATGTGCTTTGGTAAGGACGTGGATGTCGTTGCACGCTCCTAAAACACAGGTATGCTGTCCAGGACACTACCTTGCTACCTTTCTTATCAAAATACCGCGATTCTATTCTGCCTAAAAATAATTACGAACAAACACACATACACACACCTATATGTATCTATATTACAGACAATAAATTTTGAAGGAATAAGATGAAAACATGTTGACGGCAAACGGCTACGGGACTCGAACTCACATTACTCTGATACCGGCCGAGTACTCTACCATTAAAGGTGTACTCTGATATTCAACACACAATTAATGTGTCCCCTCATGTTTTTTTACGCAGTAGAAAAGATTTTAATATCTGACTACTATGGCTTTCTAGGAAATCCAACGACCACATACAATGTCTGGAAGGGCTGTGCTGTTGATTGATTCGGAGGAGAGAATAGGATTTTGAATTTAATTACTATTGAAATTATTCCTTTATGTCAGTTGAAAAGAATAACACAAATACAGCCAGGATTAAATGGTTCTATTAACTTTTCTTGTTTTCTCATTTGGAATATCCTTCAAGATTTATTACAGCATATAGAAAAATGCGAGAAAAATTATTTTTCTTGTTTCTGAAAATGTAAGGATGTGAAACAAATTGATAACCTCCTACTTGGTGAGTTAGTATTTAAATTACGAAACTCCATAAAATAAGACGGAACGAAATTTCTTACGGCTTTCATGGCTGGGGAGCTGCTTTTGAATTCGCTCAGCATGCGGTAACTGGTATGCTTCTCATCTAAACTAGTTTTAAAAGGGCAAACATCGATACACAATGATATAAAGTAATCAGCGAAGAAGAGAAGAATATTACAATGTAAAATGTCATACTTATTTCACCATATTGAAGCAGTTGTCACAAAGTGAGCATGTCAAAAACGTCACAAGGCTTTCCAACCAAATGTTATTTTTAAATTATAAGTTCTATAATACTGAGATTTCTCTTCGAATAAATGTTTAAATCAACTGAATATCGCGCGTGCGCACACACACATACACAAAGTCGCTTGGCCTAGTGGTTAGAGAGTTGCACTCAAGATCACTGGATCATAGGTTCAATACCCAGACCGGGCGGAACGTTGTGCAAAACACTTCATTTCACATTGCTCTGCTGGTGGCAGAACGGCCGAATTGTTGGCGGCACGTCGGTAGAAATGCGCTTCGCTTTACTTTTTGCCTCTCCACATTCTGATTCCCACTCCTCCGACCTGCCTAGAGAGAAAACGAGAAAGCATTCCAGTATTTTTGTCAGGTCTAGAATTCCTCCAGCACATTCCGCCTACTGTTCCAGAAGGTACTATGCTTATAAGCTTTGTTGTCACCAGTCTTTATACGAATACACCTCACACTTTGGGTCTGGAAATAGTCAAACACTGAGTAGAGAAACATACAGGACTTATAAATGAACCCTTCAAAACTGATTTCATCACCAAAGCCACACGCCTGGTACTGGAAGAAAACACCTTCAGATTCGATAAGAAAACATAAGGACGAACAAAGGGCGCGCTTATGGGGACACGGTTTTCACTCTCATATTCTAACCTAGTCATATGTGACTTGGAAGAAAAGCTTTATGAGGAAGTAAAGAGAACCTTTAATCAGTATTACAAAAAATACATTATTAAAAAGTGGAAACGCTTCCTCGATAGCTACTTCATCTTTTGGTACAAATCGAATGAGGCCCTACAAACATTTAATAATATACTCACCACACTTCATCCACCCATCAAATTCATGACAGAATCCAGTTGCAATGAATTGCCATTCCTGGATATCCACATAAAAATACAAAACGCCACAATCACAAGAGAGATATTTTACGAAAAAAAAAAAGAGAAACGAACACACACCAATACTTGAATTTCTACTCTTGCCATCCCTCACACATCTAAAGGAACATCCCATACAGCATGGCAAGAGGCATCTGCAATATAGTGATTGACCCCCAAATTCGTCAAATCCGACTCAACGAGCTCAAAGAATTCCTAACAAAACAGAAATACCCCTTAGGATTAATAAACGAGGAAATTAAAAAGGCAATGAAGCTGAACATTGAACAACTAAGAACACAAAAGGAAAAAATTAATGAACACACAATGAAAAAATCTGATTGACAAAAGCCCCATACGAAACAATGGGCGTCAGCCAGAAAGTCTCAGAAAACACCTCACAAGAGCAAAATTCACACCAGAGAATGAAACAGAATTCTCCGTAACAGAATATGGAGATAGCAAATGTGAAACATGCAACAACAACACTAACTTTAAATACTTAGAAAGTAGTTCCCACATAAAATTCAAGAGCGGATTCTCGTTGAAAGTAAATACAGATATGAACTGCAAGATGCAGAATCACATATACTGTATTACTTGCCTCAACCACAAAGAAAATTACATCGGCGAAACAAACAATTCTCTCTGCCAACGTGCAAGAATCCATCGACAACACATCCGACAAGAGGAATTGCGCAAGATTCCACTGAGCAAGCATCTAGAAATATGCGGTTAAGAGGAATTCAAAATCTTTCCCTTTTACAAATGTTCAAGTGATGATCCAACATTCCGAGAAGCAATAGAGCTATACTTCATAAAAAAATTCACTTCAAAATTAAATGAAATGTTTGAAAGAGAAGCAAAGGAACTACATTTTTATCATTAATCTTTAATATTAATAATGATCAACGAAGAGATAGATAGATAGATAGATAGATAGATAGATAGATAGATAGATAGATAGATAGATAGATAGATAGATAGATAGATAGATAGACAGATAGATAGACAGACAGATAGATAGATAGATAGATAGATAGATAGATAGATAGATAGATAGATAGATAGATAGATAGATAGATAGATAGATAGATAGATATATCTACCGGTGCTAGGGTTATCCTATAACTTAGTGGTTTGGAAAGAGGACCAACAGGGACAAACAGAAGAAGAATAAGGATTAATAGAAGTAATTTCTGAGTTCGTTTTACCGAATAAAAGCATTTAAATTTGGTACCTCAACTTGGCTGTTAGTTTTTAGGATCTCAGATATCTTAATACTCATAATTTTACTAATGCAAAATACTCAACATTTTGCTGACATGGAAAAGCCAATTACTCTGATAGATAGAAAAGCAAGAGACACTTCCGTATGCACCAGTATTGTCATGTCGCTTCTACAATACGACAGCTAACTTCGGATATATTTACAACTTCGTTCAGTTGCCTTCAGAACGTCAACAAACACGCCATTTTAATCGATTAGAACAATGGCCTCTTTTTACGATTATCTATGTTTAATTGTTTAAACTGGACAACAAACATTAAGACAAGGAAAACTTCTCAAGTCGTATACAATATTATCATTAGGGAAAAAAAATTCAAAGTCTTACAGTTGTTTCTGGGATATCCCTGAATATGTAATATTCCGTTATCAGCGAAATTGATTAGATCACCTGTGAACTAATCCCCCATAACTTTCATATATATATATATATATATATATATATATATATAGGGAGAGAGAGAGAGATAGATAGATAGATAGATAGATAGATAGATAGATAGATAGATAGATAGATAGATAGATAGATAGATATATGACGCCTGCTTGGTTCAGCTGCTATACATTGATATGGGGCAAATACCCTGAAATTAGTCTCTCTCTCTTTCTCTTTCCCCCCGCTCTCTCGCTCTCTCTCTCTCTCTCTCTCTCTCTCTATATATATATATATATATATATATATATGTGTGTGTGTGTGTGTGTGGTGCATAAATGTATATACATATATATATGTGTGTGTGTGTGTGTGTGTGTGTATGTATGAATTTGTAAACATGTATACAGATGTAAGCATATATTTGTACTGTACACACACATATACAGACAGACACACACAGATATAAATACATTCATGTAAATATGTATATATGCGTGTGTGTCTGAACATGTTAAACCTGTATGTGCACCTGCATATATATATATATATATATAATATATATATATATATATATAGGGAGAGAGAGAGAGATAGATAGATAGATAGATAGATAGATAGATAGATAGATAGATAGATAGATAGATAGATAGATAGATATATGACGCCTGCTTGGTTCAGCTGCTATACATTGATATGGGGCAAATACCCTGAAATTAGTCTCTCTCTCTTTCTCTTTCCCCCCGCTCTCTCGCTCTCTCTCTCTCTCTCTCTCTCTCTCTCTCTATATATATATATATATATATATATATATGTGTGTGTGTGTGTGTGTGCATAAATGTATATACATATATATATGTGTGTGTGTGTGTGTGTGTGTGTGTATGTATGAATTTGTAAACATGTATACAGATGTAAGCATATATTTGTACTGTACACACACATATACAGACAGACACACACAGATATAAATACATTCATGTAAATATGTATATATGCGTGTGTGTCTGAACATGTTAAACCTGTATGTGCACCTGCATATATATATATATATATATATATATATATATGAGTGTGTGTGTGTGCGTGTGTGTGTGTGTGTGTGTGTTCGTGTGCGTGTATGTTTGTGTGTGCGTGTGTACGTACATATGTGTTTGTATACATATATATATATATATGTGTGTGTGTGTGTGTGTGTGTATGTATATGTATGTCCAAAGACATGAAGCTCCTTTTTGGGGCCTGTCAATGCACACACCCTTTTTCAGATTTTCTTTTAGTAACACAGAAACATCAAGATAAATAAAATTCGCCGCCAGGTTCACAGGAGTTTTATTCACGCATAACAGTTGCTGCCACACAAGCTCTCCTTGCTGTATATAGATATATATTATTGTGATTTTGGTGTCAAATAGATTTCTGAACCTTCTTTGATTCCAGTCGTTGAAAGGGTTTTAATGATCTTTCGCAGTTCTGTAATCAAAAACTATAATCAAAGAGATCAAGGTAGATTTCTGTTTTTGTATTTCTGGTTTGCTTTTTTGTTTTGTTTTGTATGAAAGCTTTTTTGACGTATGTTGTAGCTATTTCCTAGTTCTGATACTTAACCTCACTATTTAAACACTGGGTATAGTAGAAATGTTGTAACACCGTTGTTTACTATTTCGCAATAAGCCCCTATGTATCACTCTATGTCCTGCGTTCAAATTTTGCTATGGGTGGTTATTTCGCTTTCTTCTCCCCGGGACAGTAAATTAGCTTCCGTATTGAACTGTCATATGTGAACTTCCCAGTTTGTATATCCAGCGATGGCTAACTCCCAATGAAAAAGGAGCACTCATCCCGAAACCAGGACAATACTTGAAAAGTATTTATGCTCTGTTCTTGATGGAATATTAAATATGTAGACTACCATAAAGTGTTAGACCAAAATGAAACTGAATGCGGAGAAATACTGTCCTGAAAAGGAAGAATTTCATAAAAATTTGCCCACACAAATATCTTTGGTTGGTCACGCATTACGCGATTACGTGAGGACTCACATATTGCTTAAGTGAGTCAAGAATTATGGTATTAAATACAGAACTTTTGCCTTTTGGTCCTTACTCTCCTGATATTGGTCCATGTGTTTATCTTCTTTTCAGATCATTGCAACATTATTTTGAGGGAAACTGCTTATTAATTGTAAAGAATTAAAAAAGGATATTGAATGTTTCTTTGCTTCAAAAACGATCGGTTTTACGCCTGAGGGATCAACAATTTGCCAAATAGAAGGGATTAAGTTACCAATAATGAGGGCTATAAATTAGTTCCGGTATCGATCTCTCATAACCTCTGATCTATATAAATCAATTCTAATTCTTCACAAGAAATATTTGACAGATGTTTCCGCTTAGCAGATACAAATATTTGACATTTATTGAATAAGCAGCGATAAGTAGAAGATTAATTATAGTTAATACTGTTCATGTCAAGTGCACGAACACGTACAAACACGCAAACAGACACATATGCAATAATATGACATAAATCTTAACTTCAGGTTACCCTTTTAACGCTAATCTACGAATAAAAACGAACTTTTTACTGATGAGGTCAGATATCCCTGAGAGTATTGTCAAATGATTTATAAAACTCGATTTTTTCTGGGATTTCTTTTTCAGACTAACGGCTTATTCACGCAGTCTCAGTTTATAAGATATTAGTTGAAACTTGGAGTCGCAGTCAGTACGGATTTCACTACACACGAACACACACACACGAACACACACACACACACACACATAGCAGGCATGTATTGTGCACACAAATGCTTCCACACAACTGGGCACATACGTAACATGTATATGCATATGCGCGAAACTCGTAACCCTTGAGTCTCTCTGTAACTTCTGCTGAATATTAATATAGATGTATCTGCTATATATAATATGAAACACATATGTATATGTGTGTATGTGTTTATGTATATACAATGACATAATATACACACGCACACACACGCACATACGTACACATACACACACGCAAGCACACTCACACAAGCACACATACGTCAATGTATGTATACCTAAGTGCATGCAGATGAAACAAGATAATACCAATCAGTTTTCTCATACACTCTCTACACGCTTACGCACAAGCTCACATACACATATTTAGATAGCCACGAACACATGCAAACACACACACACACATGCACACACTCATACACACGCACATACACATGAAATCAAACGCACACAAGCACACCCACGCTCATAGAAACGCTCACGTATCTGCTGCTGAAATACGTTATAAATATGTCATCGTGTTTCTCTCCGGAGTGACTCGAATAATCTCTAGAAAGTTAGTTAACCAAATAGAATTAGAATGACAGTTCTTCATAACCAGTCAACACACACAAGCGCGCACACACCAATATATACGTGTATATATATATATATATATATATATATGTACATATAAATATATATACACACACACATATATATATATGTGTGTGTGTATGCGTCATATATATATATATGTGTGTACACACACACACATATATGTATATATGTACGTATGTATGTGTGTAAAGACGGCCACTTCTTTTTTTATTGTATCTTGGAGTTTCTGTTTTACTCTTTGTCTGTCTTACTATGTACTTCTCTCTCTCTCTCTCTCTCTCTCTCTCTCTCTCTCTCTGAATCACTCCCTCACTTCTCTGTCGTTAATTACTCTTCCTCTGTTACCGTTTCCTCCTCTCTATTCGTTTTCTCCCCCCTCTCTCTCTTTCTCTTTCCGTTTCTTTTTCTTCGCTCTCTTCCTCGCTTCCTTTACTCTGCTCCGTTTTGTTTTTATTTTTTTGCTTATTTTTCTGTCTTATATTCATTTAACTTTATGTGTATTTAATTGGTATTTTGCTGAAAATAATTATATTTTCAAGATGAGAACCATTTGATAATTGAATAGAAAATTTAATAAAAAATACAGATAGATACAAGTACCTCGTTTTATTTTATTCTAATAACTGTTGCTTTCACAAGCCACTCTTTCTACAACGAAATTATCTTCCTCTAGAAAGCTACTCTTGATGTAAGAAGATACTATTGCCGAAAAAGATGCTAGTTCTATAACCAGATATTTCTCTAACCAAATACTATTACTGTAACAAAAACGTTTTGCCATAGCAACTTAGTGCTGTAACAAGATAATATTCCTGCATGTGGATACTATTGATGTTGTTAGCTACTATTGTTGTATCAAAGTACTATTTTTTATTAGAAGCTTCTTATTTCTTTATTGCCCACAAGGGGCTAAACATAGAGGAGATAAATAAGGACAGACAAAGGGATTAAGTCGATCAGATCGACCTTAGTGCGCAACTGGTACTTAATTTATCGACTCCGAAAGGATGAATGGCAAAGTCGACCTTGGCGGAATTTGAACTCAGAACGTAGCGGCAAACGAAATACCGCTAAGCATTTCGCGTGTCATGCTAACGTTTCTGCCAGCTTGCCGTTGTTAGATCCTTCTGTTACTGTTATGTGTTTCTATCATATTAAAGCAGGTTCTCATACTAGAGAGATCCAATGATGCTTTGAAAACGATGTTATTGCTGTAACATAACGGTGTCACAGTAACAAAGTAACATCGATGTAACAAGACACTTCACTTAGTGCAACAAACTACGATCGTTGTAACAAGATATTATCGCGATGGCAATGTGACGCTGTTTTAAGAAATTACTGTTGCAGTAAGGACAAAATATTGCTTAATACAACACTATTACTGTGACAAGATACTGTTGTAGCATATTACTATTAGTATCACGTGATACTGATTTGGTTCGCATAAAGCTACTATTTTTGATCAATAAGAAACTCTTTCTCTAAGAAGATACTATGGCGGTAACAAACTACTACTTTTGTAACACAATGCTATTGTGATTTAAAAGAATAACTAACTCTGAGCCAGGTCGACCGTATGTATCCCCGGTTCTGTTGATGGATGATTGCGTTGTACTGTTGTTGTTTTTTATCGGAGGTGACACTTAATGGTAAATTATCAGAACCGTGTGGCACCATGCACTTGTTGCATCATGTTTGCTCCTCACATGGCTTCTGTATATTTTTGTACTTTGAAACTTTGCTAGAGATACTGGAGGTATTGTGTGGCATAGCGCTTGAGCTGAGACGTAAAATGAACGGATGAATGTATCGGCATGTCCGCATTACGTGAGTAACATGAGCCCAGATAAAATTCTTAGAAATCTTTCCTCTACCTTAATCAGCGTTCTATTGCATTCACTTTATTTTATTAAACGAAACCTGTGCTCTTAAAAGTAACCTGCACTACTAAACGAAACGTGCTCTTAAAAAAAACTTTGCCCGTTAAACGGATGAGTCAAAACAAAATATGTTCTGTCAAGCGAAACCTGCTCTATAAAACGAAACCTGCTCTATTAAATATTTGGCATATAAAACCGTACTCATTTCCTGAATTGTAACGGACTACTAATTATCTTCGCTGCCAATTAGCTTGTGCTTATGGTGGCATTAGCCAGATTTTTGTTGTTTATAAGAATAACGTTTACAAAAAAAAAATAGACAAACAAGCAATCTCCAGCAATCCAACGTTTCTCTACATAATATTCTGCACTTAAAGCAATATATCAAACTTCAGGTATATTGCCAATTATTTAAATGTTTCATTAAGATAAATACCTCTCTCTCTCTCTTTCTCTCCCTCTCTCTCTCTTTCTCTCCCTCTACCCGCTCTCTCTCTCTCTCTTTCTCTCCCTCCACCCTATATCTCTCTCTCTCACTGCATGTATCTTTTTGTTATCTCTCAGTAGCTTTCTGTCGTTTTCTCTTCGTCTTTCACTATTTCTCCTTACTTTCGATTCATTTATTAGTATTTCTTTTGTACTTCTTTAAACAAGCAACAATATTAACGTTTCTGATATTTCATGTTCAATAGAAAATTCTTAAACATAATCTTAAACAAACACTGTCATGAAATTCCTCCTGATTAATAGGAAATTTAAATTCCTTCATCTCTCGAGAGAACCAACATGAGACATACATTATCTTTTCTTTCGTTACTTTAATTATTTTTCTGTTTTGTATTATGTGACTGTTACAATTTAATACTCTTTCACATCACACTGGAACGCAACACGCCTATACACATACATATATACCCACTGATCTATCTATCTATCTATCTATCTATCTATCTATCTATCTATCTATCTATCTATCTATCTATCTATCTCTTTCTCTCTCTCTCTCTCTCTCTCTCTCTCTCTATATATATATATATATATATATATATACCGGAGTAAACACATAAATGTGAAACAAGGTGGAAAAAAGAGTACTCAAATACTAGTGGTAGAGTAATATGCTTTATTTAAATTAAAGCAGCAGAAAATTCAACAAAACCTGTTACTCTGAGTTTCACGTTCCCGTTCGTCGGACAGTTTTTGCTAGAATTTCTAGCAAAAACTGTCCGACGAACGGGAACGTGAAACTCAGAGTAACAGGTTTTGTTGAATTTTTCTACTGCTTTAAATAAAGTATATATATATATATATATATATATATATATATATATATATATATATATATACATAATTGTATGTATATATATATTCTGTTATTCTTTCATTCTTTTATGGAGTTCAGTCATTTGACTGCGGCCATGCTAGAGCACTGCCTTTAGTCGAACAAATCGACCCTAGGACTTATTCTTTGCAAGCCTAATACTTATTCTATCCGTCTCTTTTGACGAACCACTAATGTTGCAGGGACGTAAACATACCAACATCGGTTGTGAAGCGATGGGAGGGGGACAAATACAAATACACACACACATATATATATATGCATATATATATGCATATATATATATGCATATATATATGCATATATATATGCATATATATATATGCATGTTTGGGTGAGTATTAAAGTAGCAAACACAAACACGCAGAACATATATATATATATATATAATATATATATATATATATATATTATATATATATATATATATATATATATATATATATAAATACATATAAAGATATATATATATATATATATATATATATATATATTATATATATATATATATATATATATATATATATATATTATACCCGTTATATGTAACTTAACATGTTAACAACTAAAAAATATCCCAACAGAAAAATCATTCAAAAATTGGAAACATAATATTGGCATTATGTTATGTTGTTGTCGTTGCTGTTGTTGTTGTTTTGCCGTGGTTTAGCTCTCGCTCAGCCATAATAAAATGGCCATATTATTAGAAGGATCGCCTTATCATTTATGTGTTACTTGTTTTAATGTAACCAATCTTCTTTTGGGGTGTTTAAGCTGTATTTTGGAAGAAAAATATAAGGATAAAACTGTCGTATTTTAGTTACTTTGACAGTGACCGAACGGTGGAGCTCTGACACAGAGATAATGCCGTTCATGCGTTTCCAACGCCTGGTTTTCAAGGAGTCAGAGGGTCGGGTGTCCAACAATTTAAACTTGGCAGACTTTGCTCTTCCCCAGAGTTGAACATATTCTGTTTCTACCTGACAGATGGAGGGATGGGGTAGAAAAGCGAAAATGAAAATTAAAAAAGGTGAGGAAAAGGAGGAAGAGGAGGGGGAGGAGGAGAGGGGGGTTGACGGTAATGATAATGATGGTAATGGGGGAGTGGAAAAGGGGAATCACGTTGAAAATATTGATGATGATGATGATGATGATGATGATGACGATAATGATGATAAAGAAGAAGAAGAAGAAGAAGAAGAAGAAGAAGAAGAAGAAGAAGAAGAAGAAGAAGAAGAAGGAGGAGGAGGAGGAGGAGGTGGAGAAGGATCGATCTCATTAGTAGACTGGAGTTTGCACTAATACTCTACTGACTAAAGTTTACGCCGGGGAAAGATTTCTTAGAGAAAGTCAGAACGGATATCATGCCGACACTGCTTTCGACCCTTCAACGAACTCCAATAACAGTGGAATTAATTAGTTTTTCATTAGCTTGCTGTACTGAATTCGTGTAATTCTATATAACTTTAGAGGAATGTAAAGCATCCAATACTTATTTTCAGATCAAAGTAAACAATTGATACAGTCGGACTTTTTATTGATTTTGTGTGTTACTTGTGAATATTCAGTCTTTGGTTGCACTTGAAGTTTGTTGTTTGTCCAAAAGTACGTTTCATGTGAAACCCATCATACAAAGAGATTTCCTGTCCAGTAATGTTACATTGCAGTTTATGTATTCTTTTTCTCTTTTCTTTCCCTGGTAAAAGACAAGATACACTCAGGATTTGTCGGCGATTATACAGTGATTGTTCTCTCATGTGAAACACATTGTACAGACACAAAGTAGTTTTTGAGGCAGCCTACTACTATTCGGCAGTAAATGCTTTTTTCTGGTAAAAAGCAACAAATATCCCAAGGCCTTCTGGACGACTATAAATGAGCAACTTAGTTCTACTCTTATGTGAAACTCATTATACCCATACAAAGCAGTTTTTCTTCCAAGCGTACTATTCCGCAGTCAATATTTTTCTTATTGAATGACAAGATAATCCATGAGTTTCTGTTTATTATAAGTAAACTGTCAAAGGTATTTATAATAGTCACCTGTAATAGTCAACGTAATATTAGTTGACTACACGTAGCAAACATTATCTTTCCTCTTACCTATTTCAGTCAGTGGACCTCGGTGATTTTGAGACTTCATCTAGAAGGTTTTAATCGGAAAAAAAATCAGTGCCTATCTTCTTAACCGTGGCACTCATTTTATCTGGTGTTTTTTGCCGAACCACTAAGTCACGCAAACAAACCGACACCGGTGGTGAGGGACAAAATCACCACAGACAAACTAACAAACACAAACACAGGCACATGCACACACGCACATACACACATAGGTTTAATCACACACACACACACTTATTGAGCCTCTTTCGGTTTACGTCTACCAAATTCACTCACAAAACTTTGGTTCCCGGAGTTATAGCCGAAGACACTTGGCTAAGGTGCCACGTAGCTGGACAGAAATGGAACCATGTTACGGAAATAATCTTTGTTAGAATACCAAAACAGAAGCAACATTATTCTACCATTCTTGTTTATGTCACTGACATTTTCTCAAGTCATTGCTTTCTCTTTTAGAGCGACTTATGAAGGTAATTGTACACACCACTTCTGTTATTGAAATGTTCAGCCTAATCGCTAAACATTAGTCGAAACATCTCACGTACGTTTATTTAATTAACTTATCTCTCAAACGAATGATGTCGCTTGACATAGTCTTGTCCCTTGTTAACAATTCTTATTTTACTCATCAAATGGACTCTTTTCCATTGATGCGAAGGAAACTGAGCTAAAGGTGAATGAAATCCAAGTATCATTCTAATCACTATCCATTGTCAGAAGTCAAACGCCGTCATTGACTTAATATAGGTTTATCAGTATTTTATATACGTCAGTAAATATATTCCAGCACTATATTGCTTATTGGCATTGCATTTAAAAATAATGATAAACGAACGATATTCACAGATTAAATAATAATTTTTTTGTCTTTGTTGAGTGGGTTCTTTTTTTGCTTGTTTGAAAAATTACCCATATCCTATATGTTTTATTGCTATAGACTATAAAATTTCCATATCTTATCAGTAAGCTATCAATTTATTTGCTAAATTTGTTACTGTAAATACGGTTTTATATCAGCTTATGCTATTCGTATTACCTCGAATAAATGAGTTTTTTTCTATTCGTTGCATAACGTTGCTGTATGGAGCTCATTTTCCTTTGATATTTTTATAGTTATTTGCATTCCACGCACGCATGGGTATATATGTATATGTATGTTTATGTTTCTTTTTGTGGGGTTGTGTCTCTATGTACTGGAGTGGAAGTAAAGTAGTGTAGGCGCATGGTTTAGTTGTTCAGAGATGATCATAAAGTTATGAGTTTAAATCCTTAAACAGCACGTGCCCCGTGTCCTTGAGCAAGGCCCTTCATTTTACGTTTCACTGATTTACAGTTTACTCAATTGAAAATGCCCTCTCTGTGCATATCTCCTTCTATCTTTCCCTCCCTCTATCCCTTCTTCCCTTCTCTCTCTATCTCTTTATCTGTCACATGCTGGATATGCCGCTGGTTTAAAGGTGGGAAAATCGAAAGAGCGTCTGTGTCTGCTCTCAACTTTTGAGTCAACTAAAACAAGTGGCGCAAACACGGTACACTTCAGTAAGTCATATTCATTCGTGGTTGGCAGCTGAGATTGTAAAATAAATCCTTAAACTTAGCTTTCGGCGATTAGTGTTTCACTTGCTTGAGCACCTGAATCCCCTACATTAACCTATAAGGGGCTAAGCAGTCCCTAGGAACGTGTACCCTTAACATAATCCTCAGGCAGAATACAATCTTTGGGGCGGGATTCCACCCAAGTTTTGCCTCCCAATTTGCCAGTTCAGTTTTGGGTCGACTTGAATCTATTCGTTAGAGGACATTTGACTAAAATGACATATAGGGCTTCAACGATGGCTAACAAGACTTTCTCAACTAATGAAACACGCCTTCGCCTTGAATGTGTGTACGTTGTGTTTAAGAATTGGTTAAACAAGCTAGAAACACCAACGGATTGCGTGGTTTTTATGGTTTCCTATTTGTGGATTCATCAGTAGCGTAAGAGCTGTATCCAGAAGATTTTACTGAGGTGCTGAGGCCATGACTATAGAGATAGTGGAATTTATTCCAGCTTGGAAACTGGGCCTGCATGCTTGCATATGAATTGTCTTTAAAGTCATCCGATAATAAGACTGTGCCTTTAAAAAAGAGGATGAGTTGGTAAGCTACCCACCGAAGAACAGTTCATCCAGCGAGACTCAGTACAGTTGTGCTAAAAGAATCTTTTCGAAGTTGACAGACAGTTGGTTTGTATTCGATCAATAGTGATCGATATATAGCAGAATGGATTAATTAATTATTTAATTAAAGCCCTCACAAACATTAATACTTCAGCGTGGATACATTTCCATGCTTAAAACGAAAGAATTATTTCTGATTTACTTACAAGACTGTCAACCCTAGTCTTTACCTGTCATTTCATTGACCTCGAAAGGATAACAGGCATTGTTGTGCTTGGTGGGATTTGAACTCAGAATTTAAACAGTCGGAATAAGTACCGTAAAGCATTTATTCCAAGCTGCAACGATCGCGCTCGTTCGTCGATTCACTGAGAATATATATATTCTTTTCTACTCTAGGCACAAGGCCCAGAATTTTGTGGGGAGTGGGAAGGCAGTTGATTAGATCAACCCCAGTACGCAACTGGTACTTGATTTATCGACCCTGAAAGGATGAAAGGCAAAGTCGATCTCGGCGGAATTTGAACTCAGAAACTGAAGGTAGACGAAATGCCTATTTCTTTACTGCCCACAAGGGGCTACACACAGAGAGGACAAACAAGGACAGACAAACGGATTAAGTCGATAATATCGACCTCAGTACGTAATTGGTACTTAATTTATCGACCCCGAAAGGATGAAAAGCAAAGTCGACCTCGCCGGAATTTGAACTCAGAACGTAATGGCAAACGAGATATCGCCATGCATTTCGCCCGGCGTGCTAACGTTTCTGCCTGGTCGCCGCCTTACTGAGAATATATATATATATATATATATATATATATATATATATATATATATATATATATGAAAAATAAAAGACAACACAGCTTTAAAATTATTTCAATTGCAAAATATATTGAATGGGAGTGAAGGCTGAGGTAAGAAGTTTGTTTCCCAACGAGATCGTTCCAGTTTTAGTCACACTGCAATTCAACTTGAACAAGTATATTCTACTATGACCATGAGCCAACCAAAACCTTCTGGGTTGAGTTGGTAGATAGAAACCGAAAGAAGCTTGCTGTGTGTGTGTGACGACTGTTTCACAAGCAGTGGTGATGAGCTTCCATCTCCGTAACACGGCGGTTTGCCAAAAAGACAATAATAGAATAATTACTGGGGTCGATACGTTCTTGTAAAATTCTTCAGGGTGGTGCCCCAGCTTGGCCGCAGTCTAATAACTGAAACAAATAAAAGATAAACAGAAACATAACTATATAAATACCTATCCTGTTGAGTTTGTAAAAGAATACAAAACAAATACCGAAGCAACACTGAGTAAAACTACAGATTTTAGCGAACACTGTCTGGCAGAAACCGATGTCAATATTGTAGCTTTGGAACTTCGAAGCAAAAGCTGCAAAACAAACAAGAGCTATTTTCGCATCTGTTGATCCAGTTATTTACCTTCGTGAAGTGTTGCGTCAATGCCAATCTTCATCAATTGCTGTGCTTATTATTATTATTATTATTATTATTATTATTATTATTATTATTATTATTATTATTATCATTATTATTATCATTATTATATTATTATCATTATTATTATTATATTATTATCATTATTATTATTATTAATTATTATTATTATTATTATTATCATTATTATTATTATTATCATTATTATTATTATTATTATCATTATTATTATTATTATTATTATATATTATTATTATTATTATTATTATTATTACTATTACTATTATTATTATTATTATTATTATTATTATTATTACTATTACTATTACTATTACTATATTATTATTATTATTATTATTATTATTATATTATTATTATTAGTACTATTACTATTACTATTATTATTATATTATTATTATTATTACTATTACTATTACTATTACTATTACTATTATTACTATTATTATTATTATTATTATTATTATTATTATTATTATTATTATTATTACTATTACTATTACTATTACTATTATTATTATTATTATTATTATTACTATTACTATTACTATTACTATTACTATTATTATTATTATTATTATTATATTATTATTATTATTATTATTATTCAGTAGTTTTATTTTTATAGCGTGCTTTCACTTCACTATCGAGCGCAGCTCTGTGTGCCTTGGGTATGTGCTGTGATTTGTTGTGATGCTCTGATGGTTACTGTATGGAAAGTGTTCTGCGTAGGATGTGCAATTTTCTGTATGCTATATGTGTTTGTAAGTCCTGGTGTTTTTGTTATGTATTTGTCTGAATATTTTTTTATCATGCCTAATGCACCTACTATGATAGGAATTGTTTCTGTTTTTAGATTCCACATTCTGGTTACCTCTATTTCCAGGTCATTGTATTTTGAGAGTTTCTCCATTTCTTTTAAAGACACGTTGTCTCTATTATTATCATTATTATTATTATTATTATTATTATTATTATTATTATTATTATTATTATTATTATTGAGTGAAAGAGGCAGTGTATCCCATCAAAGTGACACTGGGGTAAAATATACGAAGCCCAGTATACCCATCATGATTACTCGTACACCAAGCACATGCATCACAACCATATGTGCGGAACATGGTGATTTCATATCAAGATAAACAGCACATGACCTTGCAGGTGGGGCCCAGTTAGAAATGTCTTCAGGTCGAGCAGCCCACCCTGCTCAAAAGGTCCCTGAATAAAGGTTGCTTAAGGATGTAGAATGAACCACCCATGTTTCCAAAGGTGAATTATCAAAACCTCCAAGAATTCCTCTCAACACACGGTTATAATGCTTCCCCCCTACTTCTGCTCGTGGTCAGAGATGCACATATCGTCAGCCACTAAGGGACATGCTCAACTGGTTAAGGTCAAACAACTGACAAGCACATCTGTGGTATTGAGCAGAATATTTGCTGTAGCCCATCTTTTGTACCAAGACAAAAAAATGTACATGATAACACTTCCAATCAGTTAAGATCAGAAGCCATGAGAGACACTGCCTGGTACTGCATCAGGGCTTTGATTACTGCAGCAGGGCATATGGCGGGTGAAAGAGCAGTGCATGCCATCAAAGTGACACTAGGGTAAAATATACGAAGCCCAGTATACCCATCATGATTACTCGTACACCAGGCACATGCATCACAACCATATGGGCGCAACATGGTGATCTCATATCAAGATAAACAGCGCATGAACTTGCAGGTGGGGCCCAGTTAGAAATGTCTTCATGTCGAGCAGCCCATCCCGCTCAAAAGGTCCCCGAATAAGTGTTATTTGAGGATGTTGAACCAAGCACCCATGTTTCCAAGGGTGAATCTCTCCAAAACCCAAAGAATTCCTCTCAACACATGGCTTTGATGCTCCCCAACTACCTCTGCTCGTGATCAGAGATGCACATATCGTCTGCCACTAAGGGACATGTTCAACTCGTTAAGGTCAAACAACTGACAAGGACATCTGTGGTATTGAGCAGAATATTCTCTGTAGCCCATCTTTTATACTAAGACAAAACAATATACATGATAACAATTCCAGTCAGTTAAGATCAGAAGCCATGAGAGCTACTGCCTGGTACTGTATCAGGGCATTTCTTCTTCTTCTTCTTCTTCTTCTTCTTCTTCTTCTTCTTCTTCTTCTTCTTCTTCTTCTTCTTCTTCTTCTTCTTCTTCTTCTTCTTCTTCTTCTTCTTCTTCTTCTTCTTCTTCTTCTTCTTCTTCTTCTTCTTCTTCTTCTTCTTCTTCTTCTGCTTAAGGTATCAATTATGCATCTTTCTTGTTTAGATCTGGTTTTATTTATTAAGTACTAGGAATTGAGAAATATATAGAAAAATAATTTACATCGATATTTCCATATACATGGTAAAAGTTGTCTTCTGAGATTTTGATGAATTCTTGTTAAACCTGCCGTAAATCCAAATATAAAGTCCTTGCGTTCGTTTGTGCTCGTCTGAAATTTCTGTTATGTCCTGTCACATTCTTACTATATTTCCGACACCAGATGCAGGCGTGGCTGCGTGGACAATAAGCTCTCTCTGCAACCAAGTGGTTTCGATTCAGTATCACAGCGTGGACATCTTAAGCAGGTGTTTTTTTTTATTATAGCTTAAAGTTTTCCAAGTGGATTTCGTGAAGCCATTTGGAGGCACATGGCCTAGTGGTTAGAGCAGCGGATTTGCAGTCGAGGGAACATGGGTTCGAATCTCAGACCGGGAGATGTGTGTGTTTAAGAGCGGCACCCTTGAGCTCCACGCGCCTCCGGCAGAAGGTAAAGGCGAGCTTCTATAGACTCTTTCGTCACAACTTTCTCACACTCTTTCCTCCTGCATCTTGCAGCTCACCTGCGACAGACCGGCGTCCAGTCCAGGTGGGGAAACTATACGCCAAGGAAACCGAGAAACAAGGGGCAAAAAGGATTAAGAAGAATGGAAGCCATTGCACATATGTATGTATATGTGTGTGTGTGTGTGTGCGTGTGGATATATATATATATATATATATATATATTATATATATATATTACTCTTTACTCTTTTACTCTTTTACTTGTTTCGGTCATTTGACTGCGGCTATGCTGGAGCACCGCCTTTAGTCGAGCAAATCGACCCCGGGACTTATTCTTTGTAAGCCCAGTACTTATTCTATCGGTCTCTTTTGCCGAACCGCTAAGTTACGGGGACGTAAACACACCACCATCGGTTGTCAAGCAATGCTAGGGGGACAAACACAGACTCGCAAACACACACATACATATATACGACAGGCTTCTTTCAGTTTCCGTCTACCAAATCCACTCACAAGGCATTGGTCGGCCCGGGGCTATAGCAGAAGACACTTGCCCAAAATGCCACGCAGTGGGAATGAACCTGGAACCATGTGGTTGGTTAGCAAGCTACTTACCACACAGCCACTCCTGTGCCTATATATATATATATATATATATATATATATATATATATATATATATAAAATTAAGGATAAAATCTATATTTGATTTTATTAAGTAGTCACCATGTAAAAATGAATTAGGGTAAAAATTAATACAATAAATAATTATTCTATAAGTATAATTATAAAACCGTATTAAGGGCAAAGAACGAGTCTTACAACTGGCTAAGCCACATATTGAAAGAAGACGCCAAATGGCGCGAAGCTCCATTAAGTATATAATAACATAGGACCCCTTAGACATATAGGTATATTTATATACCATATATACATATATAATATATATATATATATAATATATATGTATATATATATATATATTATATATAATATATATATATATATATATATATATAATATATATATATATATATATACCAATTAAGGACTGAACACGAAAAGTGGACAGTCAACATGCTAGATATAGACGTCAAATCGCCATTCACCACAAAAGATTATGTTCTCAGATCAAACTCAACACAAAACCATAGCAATAAACAAGTGAAAAATATACGAAATAAAATAATTACCCATGTACTAAATTAGTTTCAGCTGTTATTTTCCGCAATATATATATATTTATTTATTTATGTGTCTGTGTTTGTCACACACAATTGCTTGACAAACGATGTAGGTGTCTATGTCCCCGTAACTTAGCGGTTCAGCAAAAGACACCGATAGAATAAGTAAGCCAAATTACTGAAACAAGAAAAAGAATAAAAAATTATCTAAGCGCACATTGCATTGCATATCTGAGTATATGTTGTATTCCAAATTGTTGAAGCTACCTGAACTTTTTCGTTTTAATTGTAATATATATATATATATATATATATATATATATATACGCTCTCTATCTCACTCTTTCTCTCTCTCTCTCTATATATATATACATATATATTATATATATGTATATATATGTGTGTGTACGTGTAATATATATATATATATATATATATATATATATATATATATATATATATATATATATATATATATATATACTTATATGTGCGTGTATGCGTACAAGCTTGCTCATGTATGTGTAAATGTGTATACCGTCAGTTACCTTCGTGAAAACACACTCAATAAGCGTTGTGCGGCTCGGTGCTATAATACATGTATTTTGCACAAGATGCACCTCAATGGAGCTGAAAACTAAACAACGTAGTGGTGAAGCGAAATTTTCAGCACACAACTCTGCCTCCGGCTAAGCAGACTCTCTATTGAGGCTTCTGCCACAACCAATGAGATAACTGGAATACATAGCATAAAAAAGATATTTAGATCTGAAGGCTGTCTGCATCATAATATAATGATATTAATTTTTTTTTAAATAAAGCAAGAAGATTAGTCGAGATGTATAGACAGAGGCATAATATTCGTGATGTATGAAAGGATAACGATGCTACTTTGTGTAACATGATGGGAGTCTAATGTATATATATATACGCATACACACACATATGTGTGTGTGTGTGCTTCGCTGTGCGGACGTTTGTGTGTGCATATCTGTCTCTCTGCCTGTCTCTATGTATGTATGTGTGTATGTATACAACTTACGCATACATGTGTATACATACATATATGTAAATAATCAGATTGTACACACGCACCAGAGTGTACACATGCACAATACAAATCTATATTTGTATGTATATGTACATGTATGCGCAAAAAATACGTGTGTTTGTGTGTTATACATATTATATATATATATATATATGTGTGTGTGTGTATGTATGTGTGTGTGTATGTATGTATATATATGTGTATAGGAATGTTCGTATATGTGCATATACATACACACACATACACATATATACAAATGCATATATATATATATATATATATATATAAATTGATCAAAATAAAAACATGATGCGAAGGATTCAGCGGTACATATGTTTCGGGCCTTTATTAGACAGATTTATAACAATGCATAATGTATGTCTGTGGCCTTCTTCAGCCGCGCACAACAGCTTCCACAAGGACATGTGTTACATCAAAAATTCCTGGTTGGGGATGCAAATCCTCCCATTCGCGTACGACATAATGCGGCAGCAGCATAGAATTGAAGCGTCCATCTCTTTCTTCTCTCAATGTAAGATGAGGAAAAATACATGTATATACATGTATATATACATGTATATACGTGAAGATGTATATATTTTTCTATACTTACACTTTTTATACATTTTTTATCCCTCGTCCTGAATTCTCGCCCCTCCATCTTCACGTATATACATGTATTTGTTTATTTACATTACTTCAACATCCATTTTTCCTCATCCTACATTGAGAGAAGAAAGAGATGGACGCTTCAATTCTATGCTGCTGCCGCATTATGTCGTACGCGAATGGGAGGATTTGCATCCCCAACCAGAAATTTTTGATGTAACACATGTCCTTGTGGAAGCTGTTGTGCGCGGCTGAAGAAGGCCACATACATACATTATGCATTGTTATAAATCTGTCTAATAAAGGCCCGAAACATATGTACCGCTGAATCCTTCGCATCATGTTTTTATTTTGATCAATTTACTCCACCACCTACACCACCAAACGGTATACACAGGTGCTTATAATTATCAAGTACTCACCCCGAATTTCTATATATATATATATAGAGAGAGAGAGAGAGAGATGTATATATGTATGTATATACATGCATGCGTAATACATATATATATACATACACATACATACATACATACATACATACATACATACATACATACATACATACATACATACATACATACATACATGCATATATATATATATATATATATATATATATATATAATCAAAATAAGCAACAAGAATGACTCCGGTAATTTGGTACGATCGTTTCGTACTACATCATTTTATTAACTGTTGTAAGTATTACAACAGATTTAAGAGGCTGAGTACTCATCAGCCAATTTTAGAGGTGTTCCATTAATACAAAAGTGTTCAAATCAAGTGGCAACATTATAGAGAAGGTAGATATATAGACAAAGATGTGGATTTAAATTTTAAGAACATTTGAGGTAGTGGAGCCCATCAACTGACTGACTAAGATTCGGTTGTTCCAGACTGCGGTAAGGTTGTGAGAGTGAGGACTAAGTTGAAGGAAGCAATAAAGATTTCTAATTATAGAAATGGGGTAAAGGGGGTTTCAGAGCTCCATAAAAGGAATTCATGTGGAAGACAGCTATTGTCACTACTAAATGCCAATTACTACTATTTGATGAGAGAACTAGGTCAATGTCAAGTGGTCACAATCATATTCACAGAGAGTGTAATTTGGAGAAAAAAAGACTATCACTTATTTCGAGTAGGCATAGTACCTTCTTAACTGGGGAAAAGCCTTATTAATCAGGTGAACCTATTTTGGGTCAAAATATATACTAAGAAAGATGGAAGAGGGAAAATCAAAGAAGGAAGATTTACATAGATTTAGTGCAATGTGATAATTATGAGGGGAAGTGATTTAGAAGAGTAAATTATTCAAAATTCATGGATAGTGAGTTGATATTAATGAATTAAAAATAGGAACTATTGGGGATAAAATTTACTACCTGTGGATAAAAGTTAATTAGTTAGGTAAAAATATCTTAGGTTAATTATATATTAAAAATGAGAGTGAGATAATCAGGATTCACTATATTATTCACAATATTATTTATGGGATTTAAGCTATCCATATCAAGGAAGGTGATTTTAATTTTCCCAAGCAGATACATAGACGAATATACAAAGATATAAATACAAAAACACTAATATATATGAGCGTGTATTATATGTGTATGTATGTGGTATTCTGTATGTGCATGTGTGTATGTGTGTGTATATTTATATCGCTTTATGGTCTGTCCTATAGACACAGATGCTCAATTTCTCAGGATGTCTGTCATTCTTCAGAATTTTTATTCAAACATAAACGTATGCTTTTATTTCTCTGTAATGTACGTGATCAAAACTTTAGTTATAGATTCAAAATGTTCTCCCCCGCCTCTATACGTATATGCACATAAAAATGAAGATGCATACATACACCACAATTTATACACAAACATATGTACACGGGCACACAAACAAATGCCCGCGCGCACACACACACAGGATCAATCAATAACGTGCACATTTTGATAACTTTTCTCTTCAATTATTTGGAGGTAAATCACACACACGCACGTACGAATACATATACACATACACATATGCACGCACAAACAAAACTACATATATACCATATACACACACACTTGTATATGTGTGTGCGTGTGTGTGTGTGCATGTATATATATATATATATATGCGTGTGTGTGTATGTATATATATATATATATGTATATATATACATATATTGATGGACACTCCTGTTGAAGACAACGTATGACTATTCAGATTTTCCCGACGACCTGCAGAAAGGATTTGCTGTAATCCAATGTATGTGCTGTACAGAAGCCCTCTCCCTCTGTCCCATGGACGTTGCCTTAAAAGGGGCACAGTGTGCCACGCGCCAGGTGTTGAAGCAATCGCAGACCACTGTGCGAGGAAGTGTTTGCTTCAAGAACACAACACAATAAGAATTGAAACCACGATCTAACCACTAGGCCATGCCTCCTCATACATGCACACACATATAACATATATAAGTGGATGCACAATGGCCCAATGTTTAGGGCAGCGAAATCGCGGTTTCGATTCCCAGACCGGGCGTTGTGAGTGTTATTGAGCGAAAGCACCTAAAGGTCAACGGGGCTCCGGCAGGGGGTAGGTGGCGATCCCTGCTGTACTATTTCGCCACAACTTTCTCTCAATCTTTCTTCTATTGGCCTGCTCACTTAGCCAACGGGGTGACGTCATTTGAAGGCTATGTATGTATGTATGTATGTATGCATGTATGTATGTGCCTATTATGTGTGCATGCATGTATGTATGTATGTATGTATGTATGTATGTATGTATGTATGTATGTATGTATGTATGTTGCATGGTCGGGTCCATGCAACCGGCAACCCCACCAAGCCTGCTTGGTGAGGAGGGTGTTTATTGAACACCCTGCGGGATGAAAAACAAAACCCGTCAAAGGGCGGAGAAACTCTTGAGAGTCAACGGCCATCCAATAAATGTCTTAAGGCTGTATCATGCGCGGGGATATGGAAATAATCGGACTGAATACCCGATCATGCGGTTAAACCATTGGGAGTGAAGGACTCCTAGCCTTTGTTAGGGCATCCTTCTAGGAGAAGGTAACTCAGGTAACTGGGATAACTCCGACATAAAACCTGCGGCTCAGTGGTTACCGATGATGTTGATTTGTTCTTCTTTTCAGATTATGGCTGCTGTTGCTTAGTGAGTGGGGCAGCCACTATGTATGTCAAAGGTTTCCCAGTCTATTATTCGAGACCTCTTTTATGCAGATGACTGTGACTTAGTCACTCATACAGTGGATGACATGCAAATACTCATGAATTGCATTTCTGCTTCTTGCAGGGCATTTGGACTCAGCATTATCCTGGACAAGACTGTTGTAATGTTCCAGCCTGCACCAGGAAATCCATATATGGAACCAGCTATCTTGGTTGAAGGAATAATTCTGAAGGTAGTAGACAAGTTTGTCTACCTGGGCAGCACACTCAGCCGTTCTTGCTCCCTGGATGAGGAAATATCTTTCAGGTTGCAGAGAGCAACTAATTCCTTTCGGTCTCTTCAGTCTCGTGTCTGGTCCCAACATGGCATCGCAGGGCCAACAAAAGTTGCTGTGTACCGTGCATGTGTACTGACATCGCTCCTCTACTCATATGAGACATGGACTCTGTACAAACGTCAGGTAAGGGTCCTTGAACGCTTTCTCAATGTTGGCTGGACCTCAAAAATTCCAGACACACAGATCCTGAGAATAGCTGATATATTGAGTATTGGGGCGATGTTGCACAAGCACCGGTTACGTTGGACTGTGGACACCTTATGAGAATGAAGCAGATGCTTTATGGAGAACTTGTGAATGGAAGGAGACTCCGGCAGAAACCAAGGCTACGATTTAAGGACTGTGTCAAGTCCTCGTTAAAGGCCTGTGATATGCAGGATACTGACTGGGAGAACAATGCCTGTCATCGCCACAGTGGGAGGAAGCAGGTTAAGGATGGGATCGACACTTTTGAGAGAGCACCTATCCAGCATGAAGAACTTAAGCAAGCTGCGCGAAAGCGCACGGCTCGTATAGTGAATTGGGAAAGCTTGGTCTGCAATGTTTGCAGTCGTATATGCTTGTCAAGAGCAGGGCTCATTAGCCAATAACGGAGCCGCAAATGCAAAATATAAGTTTGTCCTAGAGCGCACAATGTTCCTGAAGGTCGGCAATGGTCTTCCTCGGTCACAAGTGGACGGCCATCATGTATGTATGTATGTATGTATGTATGTATGTATGTATATATGTATGTATGTATGTATGTATGTATGTATGTGTGTGTGTGTATGTATGTATTAAAGGATACAGACAAGAATTAAGCTTTTCAAACGCAGTAATGCCGCCAGAATAATGGGTAAATTACCGTAACAAGGCAGAAAATGTCAAAAAACGGCCATGGGATTCGAACCCCCCTCCCCCAAGACTCCATTAAGCTAAACTGCCTATTATCAAATTCATCCTGTTTGCTTCGTACATTTCAACGCTTCTAATAATGACAAGTATTAGTTTGTTTATATCTATACACACGAGGTTGTTCTGTAAGGTATTTAACGTTTAAATCGGCGATTGAAATCGTCAGAAGGGTAGTTTAGCTTAGTGGCAAAGCGCTCAGATGGAGTCATGGAGGTTCGAGTCGCATGACTGTTTATTTTCGCCTTTTAAGGGTAATTCAGCCATTATTTCTATTGTTCTCACGGCATTACTGCCTTCTAAAAAGATTCTTCATCTTGTTTGTATCGTGCAATACACATTTCGATGCTTCTAATATTAAGACATGTGAGTTTGTTTATGTATGTGTGTGTGTGTGTGTGTGTATTTGTGTGTGTGTGCTTGCGTGTGCATATACATATATGAATGCTTATAGATATATATATATATACATATGCATACACACACACACACATGCGCGCATATATCGTTGCATTTAGCTCTTGATGGTGTCGACTTGTCGTTCTGTGATTTTCTCTCTTCCCCTTGCTCCCTCTTCCCTTCTCTCGTGCTCTCTGATTTTGACTTATTCTCTTTGCTTTCTCTCTCTTGCTCTCTCTCTCTTGCTCTCTCTCTCTCTCCTATTCCCACCATTTCTCACTCCTAATGCTCTTCTCTTTGAATCTCTCTCTCTCTCTCTCTCACTCTCTCTCTCTCACTCACTCTCGCTCTCTCTCTCTCTCTCTCTCTCTCTCTCTCTCTCTCTCTAGCATACACTCCACCAACGCACTACTATTTTACATTTGTGTAATGACAGTTCTGATTAAAATTGTTCCAACCTGTTTCACTATAATTACGGAAACCTATGAGTTGTCCAAGTCTGTGGTTCAAAAGTCGAAACGACAATTGGTGAATTATTTAATGTCTCCATATTTGACCAGGAAAATCAACAAATTCTAGACATAATTACGTAACGATTCCAAGAATTATAATTGCAATAATTCTTCCTACTAAAGGCCAAAGAAATGAGATCTATATAAAGGTAGGAGAGGAAGGAAGACAAGATGGACGCCAAAGTTGTTATATGCATTCAATGGACCGGGTAACATTGTTTAATCTGGAAACTCGTTTTAAATCTACAAGACTAGAATCTGATTAGTCATGCCAACGGGTTTCCATACAGTTCCCGGGTTTCAAAATTTTCCTTGTAAGTCTTTGTTCCACTCGAAACTATGATACAAGATAAATTGAAAGTGTAGCTCGACGGTGTTGAAACTAAAACCTCATCACTGCATTGGGAATTTCTTAAAGAGGCGGCGATGCTGCTGAACCTAAGCAGTGAAACGAGACTTTGTGAAATACGTTATAATTGGTTATACGTATATAAGCGTCACCAATTGTTATAAATGTGTAGAAAAGAATTTTACCTATAGGGAAAAAGATTCTTGGAATAGAATAATTGGCTGTCTTATATTCTGCTTCATAATACTTAGGCAATGTTCTTAGAAAAGGATCTATTCGATAACTTGTCGATTTGATTTCTCTGGGATACTTATTTTGTCACTGGCTTACATTTCACACCAACTCAAAATCTAATAACCATAATTATGTCTACAAACAAAATACGCTTACACGTTCTCTCGTAAATACACTCACAAATATATAAAACACACATATATATATGTATGTGTGTGTATGTGTGTGTATGTGACAGTTTGTTTTCAAGTCTTATTACATAGGCGATAATTCTACGAACAAATCATATGAAATATACAATAACTTATGCTGAGTAAATACTGTTAGCAATAGTTCGAACCTACAGCATATTATTATTTTGAGATTCATGCGTTTATTGAGAATCATCAGGAAAAGATTGTTCGTAAAGCGAATACGTCTCCAATTCGGTTTCACCGTGATTCGTCGTTTCGTTATCTTAGTCTTTGTGCTGAATGTTGCCATCCACAGAGCTTCAGCTACTCGTTGTTTTCATTCAATCTCTTTTCAGTTGCTTTGTTCACATTTGCAAGTCACTGCTTCTTTTCACGTTACGGTTAAAATGTTTGCTCAGATTTCATATTTAAAGCATCTTTTTTTATCGCGAAAACGAAAATACTTCTTTTCAGTGCAGAGCTTAATGTTCGTTCCAATAATATATATATAAGTGACGGAAGAATCTAAGGTGCTAAATTGAAGGTGAAACTTTTGGTAACCTCACTAGAGGATTGAATATTCAAGCCTACGAATGTGGGCGTGGGTTGGCATCCCATTTCAGGGAAACCGAGTAACGGGCCTTAGGAGTCTTAAAACTCGAGACAGTAATACCCAGGAGTTGACGTTGTTGTTAATGATGATGGAGATTATGATGATGATGATGATGAGGAGGAGGAGGATGGCATTGCCTTAGCATGGTCACAAGACCTAGTTGAAATCAATAAGATAGTTTAGAGCCCCGGTGAGTGAGCATAGTATTTTGAAAACTAGTAAGCTGCATTTTGTTTGGTTCAACTGAGGGCAATAACTCGGAAATAAACTCTGTACACATCTAACGTAAAAATTCCGTTAAACTTAAGCTGGGTACCAACACAATTTATCCGACAATTTGTTCAATACGGATTTCGTAATTTAGTGGTTTGAGTCCCAAAGACAAATAAGATAAATCATACACCATGCAGCAGTTCTGTGAGTTACCAAAACTGCGTAAACCAAATCACCCACTTTCGCATTATTCATCAAAAGAAAAACTTCAGCATAAGCAATCTCTTTCATTTTTTTTAGGAGTTATGAACTTGCTGAGGCAACGCTATTCTCCTCCGCTTCCCCCTCTTTCTCCTGCCCTTCCGCTTCCTTCTCCCTTTCGCTTTCTGCTCCCTCCTCTCCCTCCTCTTCCGCTTCTTCCTCTCCTTACACTTCCTCTTTCACCTCTCCATCTTCTTTCTCCTCCTCTTCCACTCCCTTTCTCCTCCACTTCTGTCTCCTCATTTTCCAGCTCCACTTCTACCTCCTCTTCCGCCTCCCCTTCTTCTACCTCCTCTTTCTCCTTGTCGTCGTCGTTGTTATCATCATCATCATCATCATCAACACTTGGGTGTTACTGTCTCGAGTTTTAAGTGTCATAGTGCAGGTTACCCGGTTTCCATGACATACAGGTGCCCAAGATCACATTATCCCTTAACGGGGTGGGGAGAGGAACATTTCATTGTAGTGTTACAACTAAGAGGACAGGAGCAACGTGAAATGAAGTGTCTTGCTAAAGGAAACACAACGCACCGCCCAGTCAGAGAATTGAAACCACGGCCTTGCGAACATGAATGCAACACCCTAACCAGTGGACTACGCGCGTCACAGCTCTTTATATATGCTTCTTCCAAAATGCTTTTTGCCACTGTGTGCCCCGTCTCTCTCTATTTCTCATTCTCACTCTTTCCATCGCCCTCTCTCTCCTCTCCCCTCTCTCCTCTTTCTCTCTCTCTCTCTCTCTCTCTCTCTTTCTCTCTCTCTTAGTCTTGCTTACACAGTTTCTCTTGTACCTAAAATCGAGATTCTGACCTCAGTAGAATAACTTATAATTCGGCAAGGTGGAATCTATTTTTTTTTGTATACTGATAACCTATACTGTGAATATGCTGGAAAATACACCTTCGCAATTATCGTCACTTAATTATTTACACGACTCAATACGAATTGAGCTCGCAGCTAAAGGAGAAATAAGAAACGAAAGCAAATTTTTTCAAATCTGGTATAAAATTGAACAAACTTTATAGTTTTGTTTCTTTACGTATAAATAGGTAATGAATGTTGATTTAGATATAAAATTCTCCAATTCAGATAAAATATATAATTTCGTATCAAGAAAAGTATTGGAATCCTTACATAAAAATTGTCGCTTCAAGATAGAAAGAATCCTATAAACTAAGTGGATTATATTTTGCAGTAAGGGATTATAATTGGTTGGTAAATCTAAATGGAATACAGACATGAGTTGCTTAAAATATTAGTTTCGCATAGTTAATTATGTATGCATATTATATATATATATATATATATATATATATATTATATATAATATATATGGAAGCACTCCGTCGGTTACGACGACGAGGGTTCCGGTTGATCCGAATCAACGGAACAGCCTGCTCGTGAAATTAACGTGTAAGTGGCTGAACACTCCACAGACACGTGTACCCTTAACGTAGTTCTCGGGGATATTCAGCGTGACACAGAGAGTGACAAGGCCGGCCTTTTGAAATACAGGTACAACAGAAACAGGAAGTAAGAGTGAAAGAAAGTTGTGGTGAAAGAGTACAGCTGGGATCACCACCATCCCCTGCCGGAGCATCGTGGAGCTTTAGGTGTTTTCGCTCAATAAACACTCACAACGCCCGGTCTGGGAATCGAAACCGCGATCCTATGACCGCGAGTCCGCTGCCCTAACCACTGGGCCATTGCGCCTCCATATAATATATATATATATACTTATACTGATAATATATACTATGACAAAAAGCATTTTGGAAGAAGCATATATAAAAACATTTATAAATATATGCCAATTATATACGTTTTTACTATTTTTTTTGCAATTCACTTAATCATTGATATTTTATTGTTATTTTAGTGTTAATATATATAATTTTCTAGATGGTGTAATTTAATTGTTCATTTTGAATTGATAAAAGGTGTTTTTTTTTTACTATTTTTTTTTATATATATATTATATTGTGTGAAATTTGATTTAGTACTTCTAATTGAATTCTGTTCCCTGTAAATTTGGATTTATATTCACGCAAAAAATAATATAATAATAATATTAAAAATAATAATAATAATAATAATATAATAATAATAATAATAATTATTTATTATATTATTATTAGTATTATTATTATTATTATTATTATTATATTATTATTGTTGTTGTTGTTATGGTTGTTAGTATTATTATTATTATTATTATTATCTTTAAAATTACTATTATTATTATTATTATTATTATTATTATTATAGTTTATTATTATATTATAATATAATATATATATCTATATATATATATATATATATATAATATATATATATATTGTATTTCAGGACGCTCATTTTTTGATTTTGCCAAATAAAAACACACGCACTATATATTTATTCTTCACTTGTTTATTAACTCATGTCATTGTCCGGAAATTTTTCGTTACCCATATGTGACCTCTTCAGCGAAACTTTTCGTCGCCTGTGCTCTTGTCCACTTATTTCATTCTGTTCTTCTATGATGTGTATACTTATATGCACGTGCGTTTGCGTTTGTGTACGTGCGTGTGTGTTCATATGTGTGTGTCATTGTTCTTAGTAACACTATGAGCCTCCCGTCAGCCCCATCACCTCTCCCGTTGTCGCTTCCCCTGAGACCAGCATTTGGTACAGTTCCTTTATCACTCTGTGTTTGTGTGTACGCTCACGCTGCATCCATCGTGTTGTTGTTGTTACTGCCATTATTGTTATCGCCGTTGCTGTTGTCGTTGTAGTCGTGTTGTCGATACTGTTGCGGTCGTCCGTGAAATTACTGTATGTATGTTTGTGTATGTGTATGAATTCGCTCTTTATGTTGTTTTTTATTCGTGCCCTTTATTCATTTTTCTATTTCGATCTCTATTTCTTATATTTATCATAGCTATGTGCATATTTGTCTATTCTGTGTGTATTGTACTGTTTGTATCTTTATTTTCTCCTGTCATTGTGGTGTGGAGGTGGGTGTGATTGTTCCATTTGTGTTTCCTGTTGAGGGTCAATGTGTCTATTGCTATGTGTGTAGCCTGTGTGATCTCTCTAAGTGTCGTATCAGTACTAGGCGCAGATAATACTCTATGCTATGAACCGCGCCTGTCTATGTTCCGCACGAGCATGTTGGCAGAGCGCTGAAGAGCCTCTCTCTTCTTTAAGCTCTCGCTAGTGTTTACCTGTATGCTTACCTGCTTGCAGTCTCTCCAATGTTAGTAGTTGTCATGTGTCTTCACCGTCCCTCAATACACTGGAAGCTATACACTATATTCTTAACCTTACAGTTAACCTGTGGGTTCATTCTTCCTATAATATAATTGTTCTCCGTACACGAAGACTTATCAAATGGATAAGTTCTACATATTAGGGATTTTATAGGATCACCAGGCCATTCTGCTACTTTAATCCATAGATTGGCCTTATCTAATGTTTTTCTTAAAAGGTATGCTAGTTCGCCGCCAGGAGTAGCATCTGTGACTTTGCATTATTTGTCTTTTATCCTTTCTCCTTTCTCTCTTGTCCCTTCTTTCGTTCTTTCGTTCCATCTCCAGTTTTTCCCTTTCACTTTTCTGTCGAAGAGTTTATGCTCGAAACTTCCGGAGGGTCAAAGTTTCAAATTAATACACTTGCATGTTGTTTCCTCACCTGTCTTGGTCTTCTATTTTCTTTAAATGTCAACAATGTATACACACACACACACACACACACACACACACACACACACACGCACACACAAATAGAGACACACACACATATATTTGTGTATATATCTACATGTATCAAATTGAGAATGTCTCTCAGCCTGTGTCTGTATGATTGCTTCATTAAAACTCGAGAACTACCAAACAGTTTCATTCAAATTTTACAGATGCATTACTTAGTGTCCATGCAGTGTCATGGGGCAAACAATTTTCAACTTCTCGCCTAATGCAAGCCCGGAGTAATCTCTTACCTCTTACAGTATTTTAGTATAACGCGTCAAAAGTGAAACAATAACAGCGCATTGTAATGAGGTATAATAGTTTCACTGTCATAGTTTCAATTTAAATTATTTTCACTATGTATTTATATACATGTTGGATGTGTATGTATATGTTATATATATTATTTTATAAATATATATATAATATATATTATGTAAAAGGGCTTAGTAAATAAATTACTTTGCCGCATACTGAACTCATTAGAAATAGTAGCTAAAAAAACTTTTTTTAAACCTATTTCTAATACTTAAGAAAAACCTCTCCTCATATAGTGTTTGCTCAATTCAACTCACGAAAGTATGGGGTAAGACATTAAAAAAATCAAATGCGCAAAGGTTATTTGAGAACGTACGTTTCAAGATCTTGAAACGTACGTTCTCAAATAACCTTTGCATTTGATTTTTTAATGTCTTTACCCCCATACTTTCGTGAGTTGAATTGAGCAAACACTATATGAGGAAGGGTTTCTTTAAGTATTAGAAATAGTTTAAAAAAGTTTTTTAGCTACTATTTCTAATGAGTTCAGTAATGCGGCAAAGTAATTTATTTTACTAAGCCCTTTTATATAATGTAATAATTTGAATTCGCCTAAAAATGGTCCCTTTGCATACTGAATACTTGGTGAAATTGATTTATAATTAATAATTTTACCCTCAATTGTTGAAATTATATATATATAATATATATATATATATATATACTTTGATACTTTGTTAGGTTTCGGCCATTATTGGCCCAGGCCATGTCTAACTTAATAGCACCACCTGGTGAATATATATATATATATTTATAGTGTTGTGTGTGTGTGTGTTGTGTGTGTGTGTGTGTGTGTGTGTTGTGTGTGTGTGTGTGTGGTTGTCTGCGAGTGTGTGTGGGTTTGGTAGATATTTCTGTATATATTTATATCTTTATATATATATATATATATACTTTATTTAAGCAGCAGCAGAAAAAAATTCAACAAAATCTGTATATTATATATAATTATATATATATATATATATATTATATATATTTCGGAATGAGATAAAAAAAAACAAGACTATGAAGATTTTAGAACATTTATAAATAGGTCTTACAGCTGTTTCCAGGATATT
>NW_021832014.1:5000-22500 GCF_006345805.1 Octopus sinensis
GGTTAGAGAATAGCTTCTTTTCTAGTATAGTTACTCTTTTACTCTTTTACTTGTTTCAGTCATTTGACTGCGGCCATGCTGGAGCACCGCCTTTAATCGAGCAACTCGACCCCGGGACTTATTCTTTTGTAAGCCCAGTACTTATTCTATCGGTCTCTTTTGCCGAACCGCGGGGACATAAACACACCAGCATCGGTTGTCAAGCAATGCTAGGGGGACAAACACAGACATACAAACACACACGCACATATATATATACATATATATATATACATACATATACAGTTTCCGTCTACCAAATCCACTCACAAGGCTTTGGTCGGCCCGAGGCTATAGTAGAAGACACTTGCCCAAGGTGCCACGCAATGGGACTGAACCCGGAACCATGTGGTTGGTAAACAAGCTACTTACCACACAGCCACTCCTGCGCATCAATACTTTGCCGTAGAGAATAACGTATATATTCACTCTTAATACATTTCGGCAGATTTGAACGTGAATATATTAACCACGGTTATATTTCATCCTCTGAAAACATCCCTCTTCAGACGATGTGCGTTCATAGCTCATCCGATTCATTGAGTCCGTGTGTGTGTCTGTGTGTCTGTGAGTCTGTGTGTGCGTATTTATGCATGTCATCTACTGCATCTCCTGCTCTCTCTCTCTCTCTCTCTCTCTCTCTCTGCCCTTCTCCATACATAGGGCAAACGGGTGCCGCTTGGCTGATCGGTTCGCAGAACACCTCCGAGACATCCGACTCGGCAATGACACCTCAGTCTCGCGCCATTTCCGCTCTACCGATCACTCTGAGACGCCGCAGTGTTTCGATCTCGTTTTGAGTCTTTTTCAGTCAAAGATGCTCTGCGTCGATGGCTCTAAACGAAAGCTGTAGCTCTTGTTCAAAGAAGTCAACAAACAAATAATTAGTAATCGATGCTGATGTCGATCGAACCGATAATAATTCATTAAATGCTCGCAGAACAGCGAGAATCTCGACAATAATGTATCTATCCATTTTTAATATTGGGTTGTCCGGAAAGTTCGTGCCGATTTTTAAAGGAAAGAAAAAAGGTCAATGAATATATGCATGCACTAGCACTATGACCCGGCGTTGCCGGGTCTTAGTGCTAGTAATAGAACAATAACATTTCCGATCAATCACTTATTAAATCGATCTTTCCTCTCATTCTAGGTTCTGGAATTGCGACAAAGTATCGCAAATTTGATTGTATCCTTGGTTGAAGAAAATGGTCCTGGACCATCACAGGTTGCAAGGGTAAGGGACGTGTTGTGAGTTGCATTGATGTGTTGTGTGGTCTATAGACATGTTGAGGAGTTTGTTGACATGCTGTGCGATATATTGACATGTTGTGGGGTGTTTGAACGAGTCGTGGGGTTTAATGACATGCTGTGCAATGTATTGACATGTTGTGGGGTGTTTGAACGAGTTGTGAGGTTTATTGACATGATGTGCAATATATTGACATGTTGTGGGGTGTTTGAACGAGTTGTGAGTTTATTGACATGCTGTACAATATATTGACATGTTGTGGGGTGTTTGAACGAATTATGATGTTTATTGACATGCTGAGCGATATATTGACATGTTGTGGGGTGTTTGAACGAGTTGTGAGGTTTATTGACATGCTGCGCAATATATTGACATGTTGTGGGGTGTTTGAATGAGATGTGAGGTTTATTGACATGCTGTTCGATATATTGACATGTTGTGGGGTGTCTGAACGAGTTGTGAGGTTTATTGACATGCTGTGTGATATATTGACATGTTGTGGGGTGTTTGAACATGTTGTGAGGTTTATTGACATGATGTGCGATATATTGACATGTTGTGGGGTGTCTGAACGAGTTGTGAAGTTTATTGACATGCTGTGCGATATATTGACATGTTGTGGGGTGTTTGAACGAGTTGTGAGGTTTATTGACATGCTGTGCGATATATTGACATGTTGTGGGGAGTTTGAACATGTTGTGAGGTTTATTGACATGCTGTGCGATATATTGACATGTTGTGCGATATATTGACATGTTGTGGTGTGTTTGAACGAGTTGTGAGATTTATTGACATGCTGTGATATATATTGACATGTTGTGCGATATATTGACATGTTGTGGGGTGTTTGGACGAGTTGTGAGGTTTATTGACATGCTGAGCGATATATTGACATGATGGTTCTTCTCGTTGTGTTCTTCGAACAGGAAGTCAAAGACACTCTTGACAAGAAAGCAGTTCTTCAACTCATGACGGAATGCTACGAAATGCATCAACCGGATAAAACGAAACTTGAAGACTTGAAGAATTTGTCCGGCTCTGGAAGCTACATGCAAACAGCGAAATCGTTCGCCCTGGCGGGCGGAAGTTTCATTCAGGGAGTGATTGTAAGTAACATTCATTGGAACGAATACGGAAAGGAAAGAAAAAGGAAAAGAATGGTCATGGGGGGAGTGGTGGGCGGGTGGGGGGATGTCGTTTTTTTTTTTGTTATTTAGTGAAATTCTGTTTTTTTTTATTTATGAGTTGTTTGTGTAATTTCGTTTTGCAAGATTCAAGATGAGAAATCAACATCATCGTCGTCGTCGTCGTTGTCGCTGTCGTCATCACCATCATCTTCATCATCATCACCACCACCACCATCATCATCATCACCATCATCATCATCATCATCATCATCGTCATCACCATCATCATCATCATCGTCGTCATCATCATCATCATCACCATCATCGTCATCATCGTCATCACCATCATCGTCATCACCATCGTCATCATCGTCATCATCATCATCATCATCATCACCACCACCACCACCATCACCACCACCATTATCATCATCGTCGTCGTCATCATCATCGTCATAGCCTTCGTTATCGTCGTCGTCGTCATCATCATCATCATCATCACCATTATCATCATCGCCGTCGTGTTCAATCCCCTTGACGTTACTGTCTGGCAGGAACCAGGTGAAATGAAGGGTCTTGTTCAAGAACACTGATATGAAATCTTGTGTTGAAATCGATTTTTGTTGCAGCTTAGGAGGGTCATCATGCCAATGATAAACACACGCACTGGTTTTATCACTGCGTGTGTGTCTTATTGACATAATGACCCTACCAACAAACATCAACTTGGGAAGCTTCTGAGTTTAGATATGCTGGGAAATTTGGATATTGGGCGGGCGGGGCTTCTTTTTATCTGGGGAAAGGCAGTAAAGTAAAGTAGAGAAGGGGGCGGAGGAGGAGGAGGGGAGGGGGAATATGGAGGGTGAGGGGGAGCTGGAGGAGGAGGGGAGAAGGGGTGAGTGAGAGGAGGAGGAGGAGGAGGAGGAGAGGGGAAAGAAGGAAAATGAAGACATATAAAAACGGTTATCCTTTATATATTTCTGATCCTTTGTTTTCTTTCTGTTTTTTCCTTCAGCCCAAGGCTAAAGATCCTCTGGCAGACACCTACATGGACGTAGGATTCTCCCTCTACATCATTCTCGCCCGTATGATCGATATTGATCCGAGGGTTTTCCTAACAGGTAAGACTATAGAAACCAGCACCTTGCATATTTATTTCGATATTTACATCCTCTCTCTCTCCCTGTCTCTCTCTATTTCTCTATTTCTCTCTCTTAGTTTTTCACTCCCCACCCTCTCCTTCTCTCTCCCTTCTCCTCTCCATGCCCCTGTCTTTTTCCCTCGCTCCTCTCTCCTTCTCTCCCTCTCTCTCCCTCCTTCTCCCTCTCTTTCCTGTCTCCATCCCTCATTTCCCCTCTGTCTACCTACCTCTTCTTTTCCCTCTCTCTTCCTCCTTCTCTTTCTCTTTCCTCTCTCCGTCCCTCACTTCCCTCTATCTACCTACCTCTCCTTTTCTCTCTCGCTCCCCCTCCTTCTCCCTCTCTTTCCCCTCTCCATCCCTCACTTCCCCTTTATCTACCTACCTCTCCTTTTCTCTCTCTCCCTCTCTCTCCTCCCCTTCTCCCTCTCCCCTTCTTCCTCTCTTTCCTCTCTCCGTCCCTCACTTTCCCTCTACCTACCTCTCATTTGTTCTCTTTCCCTCTCTCTCGCTCTCTCTCTCTCTCTCTCTCCTCTCTCTCTCTCTCTCTCTCTCTCTCTCTCTCTCCCTTTCTCATACGTATTATACTCTCATACAAGACGGAGAGCTGGCAGAAACGTTAGCACGCCAGCCGAAATACTTAACAGTATTTCATCTATCTTTACGTTCTGAGTCCAAAGTCCGCCAAGGTCAATTTTGCCTTTCATCCTTTCGGGGTTCGATAAAATAAGTACCAGTTGCATACTGGGGTCGATCTAATCGACTATCCCCCTCCCCCAAACTTTCGAGCCTTGTGCCTCGAGTAGAAAAAAATTATACTCTCACACTCTCATACTCTCTCTCTTTCTCTCTTCTACTTCAGTCCATATCACACCACAACAACAAAAGGCTTTTAACTTTTACAAGAAAAATTGTTCGTCAATTGAAATTGTGAAAGACGATTGTCTCCAGAAGATTAACTTCAGAGTCCGGAACAAAGTAAGATTTTCCAACACATTTCTTTTCACGTAACATCTCCACCTTTTTTCCAAGTATTTTGCATTTTCTCGTTTCTTTTTAAATTTCATTTTGCATATGTCCCTTATTTCTGGTCATTTCATTACGTTGAACCGTTAATCCCTTCATATTGTTTTTCTGTCTCCCTTTGTTTTCCTCTTAATCCTTTCTGTGAAAAAGCGTAGGTACGAAACGTCAATGACTTTTCCATTCTTCCCAAGCGTTAAACTAATTCAACTCCTTGTTGCTTCTTCGCCTGCCTTCGTCCTTTGTTTTCTGTAAATTTGAACTATATATATATATATATATATATAGGGAGAGTTTACGAAAAAACAAAAGACGAAGACAGGTGGTGTACAAAAACAAACAGATGTATTAGTATAACGCTCAGGAATAGACAAGGTCTTTTACATTTCGAGCCTACGCTCTTCTACAGAAAGGGACCCAGAAAAAAGGAGAGAAAAAATGTGTGTAGTGGCTAACATCTATCATGGCATATATTAATATATATATATATATATATTATATATATATTATATGATATATAATATATCTATATATTATATAATTGTGACACTGTTAGTTTCGAGCGGATCTTCAGAAGCGATAACAAACCGAAAGGGTATGCTCCCACTTTCAGTGTTTTCAAATCCAACCAGGGATTTTTTTCGGAGCTGATGATAGAAATGTCGAGTTGACTAATCTTGAAACGTAGTTCTCAAATACCTTTGCATTTGATTTTTTTAATGTCTCTACCCACATACTTTCGTGAGTTGAATGGAGCAAGCACTATATGAGAGAGTTTTCTTAAGTATTGGAAATAGTTTAGAAAAGTTTTTTTAGTGCTATTTCTAATGAGTTCAGTATGCGGCCAAAGTAATTTATTTTACTAAGCCTTTTATATAATGTAATAATTTGAATTCGCCTTAAATGGTCCCTTTGCATATCTGAATACTTGGTGAAATTGATTAATTAATAATTTTACCCGCAATGCAAAATTAAATATATATATATATATATTATACATACATATATATATATACACTATATATATATATACATATAAATATACTACTTTATATCTATGTATATATATATATATATATATATATATATATATATATATATATATATATATACATACATATATATATATATATACATACATATATATATATATACATATAAATATACATACTTATATATCTATGTATATATATATTATATATAGTATATATATATATATATATATATATACATAGATATATAAGTATGTATTATACCGGAGTAAGCACATAAATGTGAAACAAGGTGGGTAAAAATAGTACTCGAACACCGGATGTAGAGTAATATGCTTTATTATCAAAGCTGCAAAAACATCAAAAAAATATCACAAAATACTACAAAAAAGTGGCCAGCAAACATAATGTGTGTGTGTGTGTGTGTGTACATACATGCATACATACATATGTGTGTATGTATGTATATATGGTTCGGCAAAAGAGACCGATAGAATAAGTACTAAGCTTACAAAGAATAAGTCCTGGGGTCGATTTGCTCGACTAAAGGCCGTGCTCCAGCATGGCCACAGTCAAATGACTGAAACAAGTAAAAGAGTAAGAGTATGTATGTATGTATTGTGCATGTATGTATGTATGTATGTATGTATGTATGTATGTATGTATAGAGAGAGAGAGGGGAGTGAGAGAAAGAGGGAGAGAGAGAGAAAGAGAGACATACATACATGTACTATGTGTGCGAGCGTTTTGCGTCCGTTTTTGTTCGCCACCACCACTTCACAACTGCTTTATGTACCCTGGTTTCTTTATGTCCCCGTAACCGAGCGGTTCGACAAAAAAGAACGATGCGATAATTATCAAACTCGAAAAATAAAAAAAAGTACCGAGGATCGATGATTTGATCGACTAAAACTCCTCCAAGGCGATTCCCCCAACATGGCTGCTGTCCTATGACTCATACAAGCAGAAGATAAACACGTGACGAACCTAAAATGTCGATCATTTAACCAGAGAAAAAAAAACGAAAAGAAACCTAGAGACACACAAGTCATATTTACATAGAAATTATATCGCTTTTGCTTGAGTCTGGGTTTAGACGCTGGGATATCTTATTTCTGTGTAACTAGATTTGGTCTCTCAGTGTCACTTTATCTGTTTGGTGTCAGTTAATCACTGGTTTAATCCCGCTAAATTTGATATTTTTCATCTTTGTCAAGCGCTGGCGTTAATACATTTTCCATGCTGAGTTCTGTTCTAAGAAACCGAAGCAGCAGCGCTTCGCAGTATTTGATCTTCTCATTTGTGGAATATACTTACGTACATATACGTACGTACATTAATAGATTCATACATACACACATACATACGTACCTATATAAATAGATAGATAGATAGATAGATAGATAGATAGATAGATAGATAGATAGATAGATAGATAGATAGATAGATAGATAGATAGATAGATAGATAGATAGATAGATATAGATATAGATACAGTTATATATATATATGTATATATAGTTTTATTTATTTATATATATATATATGAATGTACATACATACATACATAGACATACAGACATACATACACACATACATACATACATACATACATACATACATACACACATACATACATACATACATACGCACATACATGCATACATACATACATACATACATACATACATACATACATACATACGCACATACATACATACATACACACATGCATACATACATACATATACATACAGACATACATACATACATACATACACACATTCATACATACATGCATACATACATACACACATACATACATACATACATACATACATACATACATACATACATACATACATACATACATATGTACATACATACATACATACAAGTGTATTATTTACAGATCAATGGAAGCGTATATCAAAAGAAAACTAAATATTACTACTAGAATTCAAAACAGAAATAGTTATGTATTCGACAGGCAGCTTTGATGTTAATTATATGTAAAGATTTTCTTTGTATATAAAATATTATTGTAGCAAGGATCTTTACGATTTGGGTAATTAACTTTGTAGCACTTTCGGCGAGTACATGGCTAACCTGAAATATTTTCGCAGAATGTTCTGTGAAATTTCTTGCAGATAGCATTGTGCTTGATCATTCAAATCATGTCTGATGAAATGGACTGGTTATCTTGTTCTGTTACGTAATTTATTAATAAACATTAAATACCCATTTTCGTGGAAACGATCGTCACGTAATTCAACTTTATTTGTCTTCATTTATTATTTGTGTGTGTGTGTGTGTGTGTGTGTGTGTGTTGTGTGTGCGTGTGTGTGCGTGTGTGTGTGTGTGTGTGGTGTGTGTTGTGTGTGTGTGTGTGTGTGTGTGTGTACATAATTTGCCGCTATCGGTTTAGCGAATTAAAAATAATTTGGGATTTACGGAGGGTTAAAGTGAAGCGCAGGAGTGGCTGTGTGGTAAGTAGCTTGCTGACCAACCACATGGTTCGAGGTTCAGTCCCACTGCGTGACACCTTGAGAAAGTCTCTTCTACTATAGCCTCGGGCCGACCAAAGCCTTCTGAGTGGATTTGGTAGACGGAAACTGAAAGAAGCCCGTCGTGTGTGTGTGTGTGTTGTGTGTGTGTGTGTGTGTGTGTGTGTGTGTGGTGTGTGTGTGTGTGTGTGTGCGTGTGTTTTGTCCCACCAACATCGCTTGACAACCGATGCTGGTGTGTTCACGTCCTCGTAACGTAGCGGTTCGGCAAAAGAGGCCGATAGAATAAGTACTAGGCTTACAAAGAATAAGTCCTAGGGTCGATTTGCTCGATTACAGGCGGTGCTCCAGCATGGCCGCAGTCAAATGACTGAAACAAGTAAAAGAGTAAAAGAGATACTTGTAACAAAAAAAATCTTTTGCTATTTAAGCAACCAGTAAAACATAAATTTTTCAGTTTGAAAACGGCTACGTGAGGTTCGAGACTCATATCAGAGTAAACATTATTATTAATGTAAAGTATAGAAGCCATCTTAATTTGGCTAACCACAAAAGGGAGGAGGTGTTGCTGTAGCTCTATAGCCCCAGGAGATCAGTAACACCCCTCCCCTTTGTGGCTAGCCATATTAAGATGGCTTCTATACTTTACATTATCGAGCGATTACTGTTTACATCTCATTCTGAGATTTAATAATGATTATTATTAAGATTAAAATTAAAACTATCCCCTACCCCAAAAAGCCATCTCTACTCATTTTTTCCAATACACCCCACACACACGTATGCCTTTGCAGTACTGATTCTTGTTCTTGTGATTGTTCTTCTTTGTTTTAGAGAGTTCTACGAGAAGAAGTAAAAGAGAAGTTGAAATGGAATGTTGACCGATCTTCTCCCAGTAATAAAATAAGAGATTTGATGGAATGGGCAAAAGACATAATGAAGGATATCGCCTATCAAAGACGAATCCTAGGAAATCCATTGGCCCTCCTTCTAACGAAAGGATGGTAAGGTGCACTTTTGGTTTTTGTTGATATGCGAGTGTGTGGGTAAGTGTGTGTCGGTATGTGTGTGGAGGGTACGTGTGTTTGTGTGTGGGGGGAGAGGGAGAAAGAGAGAAGGGAGGGAGAGAGGGAGAGAGGGAGAGAGGGAGAGGGAGAAGAGAGGAGAGGGAGATAGAGGGAGAGGGAGAGGGGAAGAGAAAGGAGAGAGAAGCTGGGGAGAGGGCGATGGAGGGGGAGATGGAAGTGAGAGAAGGGAGAGAAGAGGGGAAGGGAGATAGAAGAGGGGAAGGGAGATAGAAGAGGGGAGGGGAGGGCGATGAAGGGGAGGGAGATGGGTGGGGGAGAGGGGAGAGGGAGAGGAGAGGAGAGGGAAATAGAGGGAGAGGGGAAGAGAAAGGAGAGAGAAGAGGGGAGGGGAGAAGGCGATGGAGGGGGAGATGGGAGGGAGAGAGGTCAGTTTACACTTTTTCGAGGTCAGGGACTTTTCGTCACTGGAAAAAGGATATATGTATTTGCATTGGGAGCCCTTCACATCGAAGACCGATGATTGTCGTGCGCTGACGACGGGTAAATACTCAGAAACCCGGGTCCGTGCGTATCACGTCAGGTCGACGATGGGAAGGATGGCTTCCCTTTGCAAATACTGATAGGACACATAAGAAAGTGTGTCAATAGCCAGCTGGAGGAGATGTTCTCCTGGGGCTACACACTACAGTAACACCCACCCTTAGTGGTTGGCCACATTTAAGTGGCAAATATACTTCACATAACTGATATTGTTTTTGTTCTTGCTTTTTATTCTCCTTCTTTAGGCTATTTTGGAACCACATGGTGACGATATTAAGTTTCGCCATCAACATTATGATGCTCATCACTTGGAATGCAAAAGCTTCTCTTCAAAAAGGAAATTCAACACTCATTGAAGGAATAGACGAGTAAGTGTCGCATCTTTTCCACGGCTTTTCTGGGGCCCATTTCACTCTTTCAAGAAACTCTCAGACCAGACTTAAAAGTTCTCTGTCAATATCGATTTTACTTACATATATATATACTGTTAACACATGCACCTCCTTGCAACAGTATATATATATATGTGTGTCTGTGGTGTAATACATATATTTTACATACATTCGCACACACATATGTATATATATTATATATATATATATATATATATATATAATAATATATATATATATATCTATATAATTATTATTATTATTTGAGAGAATATAAATCCAAACTTACAGGGAAAAAAATCCAATTTAGAAATACTAAATCAAATTTCACAAAATGTAATATATATATATAAAAAATTAGAAAAAACCACCTTTTATCAATTCAAAATGAACAATTAAATTACACCATCTAGAAAATTACATATAATAAAAATATTAAAAATTAAAATAACAATAAAATATCAATGATTAAGTAAATTGCGAAAAAAAATAATAATAACGTATTATACACCAATTATATACGTTTTTATTATTTTTTTTGCAATTTACTTAATCATTGATATTTTGTTGTTATTTTAATTTTTAATATTTTTATTATATGTAATTTTCTAGATGGTGTAATTTAATTGTTCATTTTGAAGTGATAAAAGGTGTGTTTTTTTCTAATTTATATATATATATATATATATATATATATATATATATGTGTGCGTATATATGTATGTATGTATGTATATTCAAACAAAGCCAACAGGATAACAAAACTGTTTTAAACATGTTTTTTTCTCTATCTTTTACTGTCTAAAATCTTGTGTGATTTTCTCTTTTTTCTGCCGACAGTCCCGTTCCAGTAATCCACACACTGACACAAGAACAGTATACAATCGCAATTTACGTGATGGGAGGCATGCATAACTTTTTCTCCATGTTAGTACTCATCAGCTACTTTGTCTGCAATCATCCAAGTCTTCCCAACCTGAAAAATATAGTCATCTTTTTCAAGTAAGTCACAACTTCTCTATATCTACGCATCCTAAATATTTCGCTTAAGCAGAGCAGTTCTAACAACCCCAGGACTTATTCTTTGCCAGTCTAGGCGCAGGAGTGGCTGTGTGGTAAGTAGCTTGCTAACCAACCACATGGTTCCGGGTTCAGTCCCACTGCGTGGCATCTTGAGTAAGTGTCTTCTGCTATAGCCCCGGGCCGACCAATGCCTTGTGAGTGGATTTGGTAGACGGAAACTGAAAGAAGCCTGTCGTATATATGTATATATATATAAATATGTGTGTGTATGTGTGTGTGTGTGTGTGTGTGTGTGTGTGTATGTGTTTGTGTTTGTGTGCCTGTGTTTGTCCCCCTATCATTACTTGACAACCGATGCTGGTGTGTTTATGTCCCCGTCACTTAGCGGTTCGGCAAAAGAGACCGATAGAATAAGTCCTGGGCTTACAAAGAATAAGTCCCGGGGTCGATTTGCTCGATTAAAGGCGGTGCTCCAGCATGGCCGCAGTCAAATGACTGAAACATGTAAAAGAGTAAAGAGAGACCATCCCGAAATACAACGTCCGTTGCAACACACGGTTTCACACCAGAAATCTTGCAGCACAAATTTACAAACGTGATAAAACACTAAAAGAACGTGTATATAACTGTTGTTTGTTCCTTCTCGAGCCACGCCTGGCTCATCAGGGCCGGTTTCCCGGTTTCCTTGGCTTATAGGTTCCTCACCTGGACGGGACGCCAGTCCATCGCAGGTGAGCTGCAAGATGCAGGAGGAAAGAGTGATAGAAAGTTGTGGCGAAAGAGTCAGCAGAAGTTCGCCATTGCCTTCTGCCGGAGCCGCGTGGAGCTTAGGTGTTTCGCTCATAAACACACACATTGCCAGGTCTGAGATTCGAACCCGTAATCCCTCGACCGCGACTCTAACCACTAGGCCATGTGCCTCCGCATATATAACTGTACATCTCGTATAATCATTAATCTCTCTATATATAAAGCTGAAGTTGTCTGTGTGTGGCAGGTTTGGTAGCCTTCAACTAACACTATCTTCTCTGAGACTCTGCGGCACAAGTTGACCAAAATTGAGAGTATGATAGAAGAAGGCTTGTTCTTCCTTCCGTACAAGAAAAAATTCAAATCGGACCATGTTAACACCAAAAATTATTTACATCAAAAATGTGCTTTTTTTCTATGAAAATCCCGATTTATTTACGATTTTTTGACTGCTGTGTCGTATTTTTCGGTGTATTTCAACCAGAAAAATGTTCACTTGAAGAGAATAACAAGCTACATAATGCAAAGTTTTTACTTTTAAAAAATTCCAATTCTAAAGGGTCGAAAAGAAAACAAACCCGAGCAACGCAGGGCGATACTGCTAGTACATATATAAATCTATATTGACTAATTTTTTCTTTGTGAGGTGCGATCACATCTCTCTATATATAAAGCTGAAGTTGTCTGTGTGTGGCAGGTTTGGTAGCTTTCAACTAACACTATCTCCTCCGAGACCCTGCAGCGCAAGTTGACCAAAATTGAGAGTATGATTGAAGAAGGCTTGCTCTTCCTTCCGTAGAAGAAAAAAATCAAATCGGTCTATGTTAACACCAAAAATTATTTACATCAAAATGATGCTTTTTTTCTATGAAAATCCCTATTTTTTGACTGCTGTGTTGTCATTTTTCTGTGTATTTCAACCAGAAAAATGTTCACTTAAAGAGAATAACAAGCTACATAATGCAAAATTTTTACTTTTCAAAAATTCCAATTCTAAAGGGGTCGAAACAAACCCAAGCAACGCCGGGCGATATTGCTAGTACATATATAACTAATTTTTTTTATTGTGGGGAGCAACCATTGACGCAATTTTAAGCAAGGGAAATAATTCTGCTTTAGAACATTGGTGGAGGTTATCTCCCTTACACTAGTCGAGCATATATTGTGCAGACACGCTTAGGAAATTATCTGTAGTCGCTGATTGGCCGAATAGATAATAAGGTCGTTTTGTATGCTTGAGGTCGTGGTTTCGAACACATTGCGTGACGCCCTGGGCCTGCGTTATTTTTTATAATCTCGAATTGAGCAGTTTTTTTTTTGTGAGTAAAACTAGGGACATGGAAACTGTATAAACGCATTTGGGGTAGATTGCATAAATAAATACGAAAGGCACACGGATCCTACCCGATAATTAAGTTAAGGATACGTGTGTCTGTGGAATACTCGACCACGTATACGTTTATGCAATACGCAGGTGGCTTATTCGATTGAACAACTGAAACTTCGTCGGCGAGACGACTGAGATCAACCTGAGCACACATCCACCCGAGCACACATCCACCCGAGCACACATCCACCCGGACACACATCCACCCGGACACACGCACACACATAAAACCATAGATATAAACATAGGCGCAGCCGTGGCTGTGTGGATAAAGAAACCTGCTTCCCAACTACATGGCTTTGGGTTCAGTCCCGCTGCGTGGCACCTTGGACAAGTTTCTTCTACTATTGGCCCGGGCTGACCAAAGCCTTGTGAGTGGATTTGGTAGAAGGAAACTGAAAGAAACTCGTCGTGTGTGCATGTGTGCATGCGTGCGTGCGTACATGCGTGCGTGCGTACCTGCGTGCGTGTGTACCTGCGTGCGTGCGTACCTGCGTGCGTGCGTGTGTGTGCATGTATGCACGTGTGTGTGTGTGTTCGTGCGTGCATGCGTACCTGCGTGTGTGTGTATGTGTGTATGTGTATGTGTGTGAGGGTGTGCTGTTTATGTATATGTGTGTTTGCGTTTATGTGTATGGAAATGTGTTCACGTGTGTGTGTGTGTGTTCATGTGTGTGTGTGTGTGCGCGCGTATATGCACGTGTGTGTGTGTTTGTGTGTGTGTGTGTGTTATGGCTGTCTCCCACCACCGTTTCCCAACCAGTCTTGGTTTGTTTACATCCCCGTAAGCTAGCAGTTCGGCAGAAGAGACAAAACAGAATTTTAGCATAGTGGAAAGGAAGGATGGACGTGGCTAAAGCCCTGGGAATATTGAATCTTCTGCTTTGATATGGAATTACGAAGAATAACATTAAGAGAATACAAAGACAAGTTAATGTTGACGGCCATTTTTTATTCTGCTCAAATAGACAACAATTTTTACTGCGGTGGGAAAAGGTCTGATTGGTTGACTTTTAGCATCCAATCAGCATGCACAGGAATGGTCATGTGATGACTTGCAGAAAAAGACTTGCAGGAATAAAAAAGGACAATTTAAATTAATCATTTGTTAACCCTTTTGTTACCCTATTTCTGTTGAGATGCTCTGTGTTTCTTTCAATTAATTTTAAATATAACTAAGAATTTAGTAAAATAACTTAGTTATCATTAAGCTAGTGTTAGGAACATAAATTGTGACTAAGGTTTGGTGGGAGATTTGAATTCAGAACTTATGAAAATAAGACATTTGTACTACAGAGCCAGGACTGGTTTCAGTTGGGTTGGTATCGAAAGGGTTAAATATAACAAAGAATTTAGTAAAATAACTTAGTTATCATTCAGCTAGTGTTAAGAACATAAATTGTGACTAAGGTTTGGTGGGAGATTTTAATTCAAAACTTTTGAAAACAAGACATTTGTACTACAAAACCAGAGGCTGTTTCAGCCGGCTTGGTATCAAAAGGGTTAAGAATTGTTTCTCTATTATATATCCTTAACCCTTTTGTTACCATATTTCTGCTGAAATGTTTGGTGTTTCTTTCAATTACTTTAAATATAACAAAAAATTTAGTAAAATAACTTAGTTTATCATTAAGCTAGTGTTAGGAACATAAATTATGACTAAGGTTTGGTGGAAGATTTTTATTCAGAACTTATGAAAACAAGACGTTTGTACTACAGAGAGCCAGAAGTGGTTTCAGCTGGGTTAGTATCGAAAGGGTTAAATTAATCATTTGTTAACCCTTTTGTTACTGTATTTCTGTTGAGATGCTCTCAAAGAATTTAGTAAAATAAATTCGTTATCATTCAGCTAGTGTTAGGAACATAAATTGTGACTAAGGTTTGGTGGAAGATTTTAATTCAGACATTTGTACTACAAAGCCAGGGGTGATTTCAGACAGGTTGATAATGAAAGGGTTGGCTAAACAACTAACATTTTAACATCACATCGCTACAGAATAAATACAGATGTGTTTTGGGTTTTTTTTTAAATGAGTATTGGGATCTGTTGCTGAGTTCTGGGGTCAATGTAATCAACTTACCCCCTCCTTCTATGAAAACTGCTGGCCTTGTGCCAAAAATTGAAACCGTTGCTGCTACTGCTGTTGTTGTAATTGTTGTTATTGTTGTTGCTGTTGTTGTTGTTGTTGTTGTTGTTGTTGTTTTGTTGTTAGCCCTAATCGTTAATGAGGAGTTAATCAGCCTCTGGCTTTGCTCTCTCTCTGTTATTTCAGGAAATTAACCGTGAAAAAGAAAAAACAAGAAGAAGACGGCGATAACAAAAAGAAACACATATCTAAATTGGAATGTAAATTCTTTAGTTTCGTGACATTCTTCTACTTGGTAAGCACCACCACCGATTGCTCTTCTCTCCTTTCTCCATTTCTCTCCTTTCTCTCTCTCTCTTTCTTCCTCTCTCTCTTTCTTTCTTTTTTTTTTTTTTTGTCTTTTGTCCGATAATCCTTCAGAAATGGTTTTCAGCAAAAGAGACAAACAGACAGACAGACAGGCAGACAGACAGACAGGCAGACAGACAGACTGGCAGACAGACAGACTGGCAGACAGACAGACAGACAGACTGACAGACAAGCAGACTGACAGACAGACAGAACAGACAAAAAGAGAGACTGACAGACAGACAAGCAGACATACAGACAGACAAACAAGAAGACAGACTGACAGACAGAAGACAAGCAGACAGACAGACAAGCAGACAGACAGACAGACAAGCAGACAAGCAGACAGACAGACAGACAGACAAGAAGACAGACTGACAGACAGACAAGCAGGCTGACAGACAGACGAGCAGACAGACAGACTGACAAACAGACAGACAGGTGTACATTTCTTTTCTTTCCGTTCTTGTTAGTTTTCTTGTTATGCTTCAGCTATTGCAGGGGAAAGGCCATACTGGAGCACCAGCTTCGAAATTGAATGTTCTATGCTTTATAGAGGTATTGATAACATGAATACAAACAACAAGAATATAACAACAGGCGTCTTTCGACTAGAAACGAATTTGAATAACACCTGCATTCAACTCCATTTATTTATATAAAATTTTGAATTTAGTTCATGGACCACCAGGGGTCCGCAGGCCACAGGTTGGGAACCACTGGTCTGTGGGATTAAATACTGGAATTTTGAAGGAAATTTCAGAAATGAAATTATTCGATGAATTCAGGTTTTCCTGTTATTGAATTTTCTGCCATCCAACTCAATATGGTGCATAGTGTAAACATATAGTATAAACATGTAGTACAAACATGTAGTATGAACATGTAGTGTTAACATGCAGTGTAAACATGTAGTATGAACATGTAGTGTAAACATGTAGTGTAAAAATGAAAGTATTCAATTAATTTAGGTTTTCATGTTATTGAATTTTCTGCCATACAACTCAATATGGTACAAAGTGTAAAGATGTAGTATAAACATGTAGTATGAACATGTCGTATAAACATATAGTAAATACATGTAGGATAAACATGAGGTATAAACATGTAGTGTAAACATTCAACCATCGTTAATATCTTTCCAAATCCTGTGTGAAGGCCCGTGGCTTAGTGGTTAAGGTGTTTAGCTCACAATCAACATCATGAGTTCAATTCCCAACGGCGCGTTGTGTCCTTGAGCAAGACACTTTATTTCATGTTGCTCCAGTCCACTCAGCTGGCAAAAATGAGTTGTACCTGTGTTTCAAAGGGGCCAGCCTTGTCACACTCTCTGTCACAATGAATCTCCCTGAGAACTATGTTAGGGGTACGCGTGTCTGTGGAGTGCTCAGCCACTTAAAAATTAATTTCACCAGTGGGCTGCTCAGTTGAATGGATCGACTGGAACCCTCATCATTATAACAAACAGAGTGCCAAATTCTGCTGTTTCACAAGGAATTTTTGGTCCTCCAAAGTCGTCTTGGTACACAAGTCAGCCAACCCTTTTTGGGAAAGGGCGGGGTCTAAATTTCGTCTGAAAAATTCAGCAAATATACCAGAAAATCCAGTAACAAAAAACGGTGGGATGGTCTCAGGTGGAATGTACATGATCACTAGAGTCCGCAGGCCACAGGTCTATGGGATTAAATACTGGAATTTTGAAGGATATTTCAATAATGAAAGTATTCAATGAATTTAGGTTTCCATGGTGGATAGTGTAAACATGTAGCATAAACATGTAGCCCAAAACATGTGACATAAACATGTGGGGTAAATATGGGGCTAAACATGTAGCATAAGCATGTAGTGTGGCCATGTGGTATAAACA
>NW_021832014.1:27500-40000 GCF_006345805.1 Octopus sinensis
TCCACGTATCATTTTTCATCTTCATCACGACAATTGGCCTTAACATAATCTTTGGTATCATCGTTGATACCTTCTCGGAACTCCGAGATCTCAAGGTACGTAAAAAATTTCCTATTTTGTTTCCTTATACGCAAACACGTACACACATACATATATATTTGATTAATGAGAGAGATGGAAGATGAAAGATTCATCACTACAATTGTTTCGACAAATCTAGCATTGATCTTTCTCAGGTGGGAATTAATGAAAGAGATGGAAGATGAAAGATTCATCACTACAATTGTTTCGACAAATCTAGCATCCATCTTTCTCAGGTGGAAATTAATGAGAGAGATGGAAGATGAAAGATTCATCACTACAATTGTTTCGACAAATCTAGCATCGATCTTTCTCAGGTGGGAATTAATGAGAGAGATGGAAGATGAAGGGTTCATCACTACAATTGTTTCGACAAATCTAGCATTGATCTTTCTCAGGTGGCAATTAATGAGAGAGATGGAAGATGAAAGATTCATCACTACAATTGTTTCAACAAATCTAGCATCGATCTTTCTCAGGTGGCAATTAATGAGAGAGATGGAAGATGAAAGATTCATCACTACAATTGTTTCAACAAATCTAGCATCGATCTTTCTCAGGTGGGAATTAATGAGAGAGATGGAAGATGAAAGATTCATCACTACAATTGTTTTGACAAATCTAGCATCGATCTTTCTCAGGTGGTATACTTGACAACTGGTTTAGGAGCATCCGTCAATGTAGATGTGTCTCTTCAGGAGATTACAATACATATCCCATTAGAATAACGTCTGTTCCACAAGTTTTCTTTTTGGTATGTGTATAGAAAAACAGCAACTTAAGGGAAACAGCTTCTTTATTATACAAGATGAATAACAAATACCAGATGCAAAAAGAAACATATACAATACAATGGAAAAAGTATTAAAAATATGTTTTGTAGCGATCAATAAACATTTTCTTATCTTCCAGTTTCCATCTCACTCATTAATCAAATACTCAACAAACACTTAGAAATTGAACATACTTTGCTGGTAAGCTACCAAGTGTACACCATATGGTTTATAATCTAATATAAATATATATACATGTATGTATACATACATATATATATTATATAAAATCCATTCTGTCTGCGTGTGTGTCTTCTAGGATCTCGGGCATCCTCCATCCGATTGCGCTCAAATTTGATATGTAGATACTGATGGTATCAGGGCGTGTATAAGTCTTGAAAAAATTACAAAAATCGATTCCAGGTGGGAATGCGATCGATAAAGCTGTGGGAACGTGCATTTGTAAATCGTTTTCTTAGAATAAATAAAAGTCTATCTTTATTCTTTATTTCTTCTTTGCTGTCTCAAATTTAGGTTAATCAGTGTTTCTCAAAGAAGGGGTCTATGGGACGGTCGGACAAGTTGTTTTGAGAAAATTTGGTTTAAATGTTTGACAACTCAGCACCGTCCATTAGACAGGGGGCGTTTTGCTCGTATGTATATATATATATATTAGAAGAAATGAGGTACTCAGAGAATCGGATGGTTTATATTTACAGATATTTATTTGATTATTACATTTTTTATATATATCATATAACTTAGATCATGTATTAGCGCTTTCTCCCATTCTAGTGCAGTATATATATATGTGTGTGTGTGTGTGTGTGTGTATGTATATACACATACATATATAAATATGGAGGGGGGTAGTGGGGGGGGATAACAGCAGAAGCAACAATAGCAGTAATAGTGGAGATTGTAGTGGTGGTGGTGGTGGTGGTAGTGGTGGTTTTTGTAGCAGTATTAACAGTAGCAGCAGCAGAGGAGATGGATATGACCAAACCAACAGGATCATCTGGGGGTTGAGGAAGAGATGCATCAGTTGGTCAATGTATTTTTTGTCCAGAATATATATGTTTGTCTGTTCCAACATGTTTCCTACATTAAATCAATATTGCCATGTTCCCTTCTCATATATTTACAGTGGACAGCCGAATCCGATATGAGAGACACGTGTTTTATATGCAGCAGGAACAGTTACGATTTTGAACATCATGGAAAGGTGAGTCTCGGAGTTTATAGTCTTTATACACCCATGTACAGCACTTGTATATACATAGATACATGCAGATACAAACCAACATACATACATACATACATATATACTCTTTTACTCTTTTACTCTTTTACTTGTTTCAGTCATTTGACTGTGGCCATGCTGGAGCACCGCCTTTAGTCGAGCAAATTGACCCCAGGACTTATTCTTTGTAAGCCCAGTACTTATTCTATCGGTCTCTTTTTGCCGAACTGCTAAGTGATGGGGACATAAACACACCAGCATCGGTTGTCAAGCAATACTACGGGGACAAACACAGACTCACAAACACACATGCACACATATATATATATACATATATACAACGGGCTTCTTTCAGATTTCCGTCTAACAAATCCACTCACAAGGCTTTGGTCGGCCCAGGGCTATAGCAGAAGACACTTGCCCAATGTGCCACGCAGTGGGACTGAACCCGGAACCATGTGGTTGGTAAGCAAGCTACTTACCACACAGCCACACCTGTGCCTGTATATATATATATATATAAATTGAAGGGTTACTTATAATCCAGACTGTTACCTCGTTAGCACTTCAGGTAAAACCTGGTTAGTATAGTATTCAGTTAGCTGAATAAACATCAGTTAAGCAATATCTATGTATGTGATATTGAATAAAAAACAAAAGTTCATTTATTGAAACGATTGTAACATCAGTTTGAATTTCTCTTTTCCTCATTTGAATTATATATATATATATATATATATATAAATGAAAAATAAATGTCTTAAGGCTGTATCATGCGCGGGGACATAGAAATAATTGGATTGAATACCCGATCGTGCAGTTAAACCATTGGGAGTGAAGGACTCCTAGCCTTTATTAGGGCATCCTTCTAGGAGATGGTAACTCAGGTAACTGGGATAACTCTGACATAAAACCTGCGGTTTGGTGGTTACCGATGATGTTGACTTGTTCTTCTTTTTGGATTATGGCTGCTGTTGCTTAGTGAGTGGGATTGACTCAGTGCACAGCCTTTCCTCACTTTAAAAAAAAATCTTCTTGCACAAGCATTGCACGATAACAACTTTGATTAAGCTTCGTGCAATGGCCATACTCGATAACGAGGGGGTAGCCACCATGTATATATGTATGTATGTATGAATGTATTTATGTATGTGTATGTATGTATGTATGTATGTATGTATGTGTGTATATATATGTATGTATGTATGTATGTATGTATGCATGCATGCATGTATGCATGCATGTATGAATGTATGTATGTATGTATATATGTATGTATGTATGTATATATGTATGTTTGTATGTATGTATGTATGTATGTATGTATGCATGCATGTATGAATGTATGTATGTATGTATGCATGTATGCATGCATGTATAAATGTATGTATGTATGTATATATGTATGTATGTATGTATGTAATGTGTGTATGTATGTATGCATGTATGTATGTATGTATGCATTTATTTATGTATAGTGGTGTACATGACCAGCCCGGTGATGCGAGGTATTTCTGGTTCAATCCCAGTGTCTAACACTTTCCATATTTTCTCCTCCAAGGGATTCGAGCACCACGTCATGTATGAACACAATATGTGGGCCTATATTTTCTTCTTCATTCATTTAAATGGTACAAAGGTAAATGACTACAACGCGCTGGAGATGTACGTCTTTCGATTGGTAAGTTCGGATTTTGATGGAGTTTGGTGCTGGTTTTGAGGGATGATGGGTTGAGGGACGGAGGGTGTTATGTGTAGTTTGGGTTCTAATGGGATAGACAACCAATTGAAAATCATTGTTATTGTTTACGTGTTTATTGACTTTACATGTTACACGGACGACGACATTCAGCGTAGTGATACATTATATACTTTACACACAGTTGTACTGTTCACTAACAAAATAGTGCCAAGAGTGGGGATGTAGTTTGGCATACGCAAACACATAGATATGAATGTGTAACAGAGGGGATGTATGTATGTTGATAACAGTATATAAAAGCGGCGAGCTGGCAGAATTGTTAGCACGCCGGGCGAAATGCTTAGCAGTATTTCGTCTGCCGTTACGTTCTCAGTTCAAATTCCGCCGAGGACGACTTTGCCTCTCATCTTTTCGGGTTTGATAGATTAAGTACCAGTTGCGTACTGGGGTCGATCTCATCGACTGGCCCCCTCCCCCAAAATCTTAGGGCTGTGAGCTGGCAGAAATGTTAGCATGCCGGACGAAATGCTTAGCAGTATTTCGTCTGCTGTTACATTCTGAGTTCAAATTCTGCCGAGGTCGACTTTGCCTTTCTTTCTTTCGGGGTCGATAAATTAAGTACCAGTTATGCACTGGAGTCGATGTAATCGACTTAATCCGTTTATCTGTCCTTGTTTGTCCCCTCTATGTTTAACCCCTTGTGGTCAATAAAGAAAAAAGAAACGTTTGCACACCAGGCGGTATTTCATCTGTCTTTATGTTCTGAGTTCAAATTCCACCAAGGTCGACTTTGCCTTTCATCCTTTCGGGGTCGATAAATAAAGTACCAGTTATGCACTTGGGTCGATGTAATCGACTTAATCCTTTTGTCTGTTCTTGTTGGTCCCCTTTATGTTTAGCCCCTTGTGGGCAATAAAGAAATAAGAAACGTTAGCATGCCGGGTGAAATGCTTTGCTGTATTTCATCTGCCGTTACATTCTGAGTTAAAATTCTGCCGAGGTCGACTTTGCCTTTCTTTCTTTCGGGGTCGATAAATTAAGTACCAGTTATGCAGTGGCGTTGATGTAATCGACTTAATCCTTTTGTCTGTCCTTGTTTGTCCCCTCTGTGTTTATCCCCTTGTGGGTAATAAAGAAACAGATAAATTAAGTACCAGTTATGCACTGGGGTCGATGTAATCGCCCTAATCCCTTTGTCTGTCTTTGTTTGTCCCCTCGATGTTTAGCCCCTTGTGGGTAATAAAGAAATAGATAAATTAAGTACCAGTTATGCACTGGGGTCGATGTAATCGACCTAATCCCTTTGTCTGTCCTTGTTTGTCCCCTCTATGTTTAACCCCTTGTGGGCAATAAAGAATTAGGAAACTTGGAAACTTTCTAGGTGCAACCCAATGGTCATTCAGGACTAAAGGGGCTCTTTACCCTTCACCCTTATTTGTTTGTGTTACCGAAAAATAACCAACCGAAAACCACATTGGATCAAAATCATAAATGTCTGTAAATCATAGAATTTTGTTTGTTTCTTTTGAAATTTCAGTTGAACAAGGAGAATTATGATTTCTTCCCTCTTGACCGTGCTTTGTCTCTTGCTTCTATGGGAAAAGACGCTACAGAAACTAAACTAGATGACTTATTAGATCAGGTTACATCAATAGTAGAAAAACAACGAAGAGAGGTCAGTCACCTTCCTCAGTTTTATTGTCAAACACACTTCTTTCGTATCTATTTCTCAAACTTGTTTAACCTCACTTCTTTTTATTTGTTGGTCTGGCATTGCCTGTTTGCTTGCATGTGTGTGTGTGTGTGTATTCGTTAATATTCAGCAGAAGCAAAAGAGTGACTCAAGAGTAGAGAGTTTCGTGTGTTACCACTTATCAAACTAATTATGTGTGTGTGTGTATACATATATATATATCATGTGATCACGTGACCGACCAGGCTATCAGATGTTGCTCCACATTGCTGGTCACAATGTGCTTCGCATTGTTTTAACCTTCAAATGACACCACCTAAGCGAGCAGGCCAACAGAAGAAGGAGTGAGAGAAAGTTGTGGTGAAAGAGTACAGCAGGGATCGCCGCCACCCCCTGCCGGAGCCATGTGGAGCTTTAGGTGTTTTCGCTCAATAAACACTCACAACGCCCGGTCTGGGAATCGAAACCACGATCCTACAACCACGATTCCGCTGCCGTAACCACTGGGCCATTGTGCCTCAACACACACACACACAAACACACACACACCACACACACACACATATATATATATGTGTATATATATACATATATATATATGTATATGTATATGTATAATATATATAGTATATATATATATAAATATATATATATATGTATATATAATATAATATATATATTATATATGTATATATATATATAAAATATATTATATATATATATATATATATATATATATATATATATTATGTATATAAATTAGAGAAGAACCACCTTTTATCAATTCAACAATGACAGAACAATGATATAATTAAATTATACCATAGAGAAAAAAATTAAATATACAATAAAACATATACCAATAATTAAGTAAAGTACAAAATAACAAATACATATACATATATATATATATAGTACGTTTAAATATTTGTTGTGCAAGAATTTTTATGTGAAGTCGTGTGTTGAAACAGATATTGTTATATTTCGGAATGGTCGTATTGCCAGTTTAGCCAATATATATATGTATGCATAAATGTATACACATACACATATATGTATATACAGATATAATCACACACACATATATATGCACTTCCCTAAATTAATTTTTTTTTTATTTTGTTTCTTTTAACAGGAAACAGAAAAGAAGAGAAGAGAAGAACGCATGCGTCAGAAATTGTGGGAACAAAAACATCGTCTGGGATCGTTCCGGAGAAAAGCAAAACTGCCTGTCCCTCGTGAATATGACCCCCTAATGCAAATGCAAGGGGGTCAGTTCGGGGCTATGGAAGACCCTCGTTACATGACTATGCGACAATTCAGTGATACACACAACACTGGAATGTCGCAGCCAAATAATGGAGGGAATACCTATTCAAGGCCAGAGAAGTCGGGTTCAATATACACTTCTTCCATCTCTCAAGGAACTCAGATCACATCGCTCCGTGAGTACCAAGAAGCAGACACACCGCGACATTATCGGGGCTTCAGTCCGTTACGCTACGACGCCGACGAGCCGGGCGTGCGTAATCTGAGCCCGGTATGTTACGACGACAGAACGCACAGTCCGTCTCGATCGCGCCACGGCAGCGACTCGGAGCTGCTCGGCTTCAGTCCGATCCACATGCGACGCCAGTCGCGCGACTCTTCCTACATACGGCAGGTGAGTCCAAAGTGGGCGGACAGCCAAGCGGCTTCTCCGAAAACCTCGTCCGTTTTCTTCCCAGACTCCGATTCAACACCGAGTTTAAACATGAGAGACCAACGTCCTCCAGAAAGAGCAATGCCAACAGTGGATCTGGTCACCGATCCGCTTGAAGAGTTTTCTTCTTTTGTTATAAGTGAAGACATCGCAAGCCGGGAGAGTGACGGCGAAGACAATGATGACGATTTCAAATAAACATGTATAAATATATATTCACGCACACATATATACACACATATATATATATGTACATATATACATACATACATACATATATAAATATAAAAACATATAAATATATATATATATATATACACATTTAACATATATATATATATATATACATTTAACATATATATATATATATACATTTAACATATATATATATATACAATTAACATATATATATATATACATTTAACATATATATATATATATATACATTAAACATATATATATATATATATATATACACTCATATAAACACATATATATATAATTATACACATATATTTATACACATATATATATACACAGATAACCTATTGTAATATTCAATTGTTCCATTTTTATATTATATATATATATTACTGCCCCCGCCCATTTCTCATATTTCTCTATCACTTTTATACTTTACATAGTGGCTTTACCAGGTCCAAAATGTCAAAAGGTCAAAGGTCACATATCAGGAGGTCAAACAAGCAGAATGGTGTGTTACTCAATGCCGACACAATACATTAAAAAAAACCAAATTTTTTTTGGTTTCTCTTTTTTAATTTTTTTTTTTTTTTCCATTGATGTCATTTTATCCAATCGCAATGCAGCAAACAATCGTATATAACCAAGACAAAAATATAAATAAAAAAAAAAGAAAGAAAAAAAAACATGTCCAGAGTTGTCACACCTGTCTGACCAAAGATCAGAAAATTCCTCCCCCCAGTTCCAAACACGTTGCCTATTTCCAATAATATTTAATCGGAACTTCAATCTATCAGAAACAATTAAAAAAAAAAAATATTATGGATATTTTTTTTGGGTTTTTCAGTTATCTCCCTTGCCTTTATTTGGTTGATTTAAGCATTGTTCTCAATGTTTACCTCATCTCAGTACGGGTATAGTGTTGGTTAGTTAAAATCTATTGTGTTTGCCATCACATTGAAGTGTGTTGCGACCAAAATTTTCCTCAAATTCACTGCCTTTATGTATTTCATTTACATATGTATACATACATACATACATACATATATATATCTATATATATATATATATATATATACATTCATATATATACATATATATACATATGTATATATGTACACATATATATACATACATATATATACATACATATATATACATATATATATATATATTATATATATATATATATATATAAAATATTAGAAAAAATTCATATTATTTGAGGGAATAAAATCCAAACTTACAAGGAAAAAGAATTCAATTAAGAAATACTAAATCAAATTCCACACAATATAATATATATATATATAATATTAGAAAAGAACCCCACCTTTTATCAATTCAAAATGAATAATTAAATTACACCATCTAGAAAATTACATATAATAGAAAAGTTAAAATTAGAATAACAATTAAAAAGTAAAGTACATATTATATACATTACATTATTCTTGTGATTTACTTAATCTTTACTTTTTAATTGTTATTTTAATTTTCACTTTTCTATTGTATGTAATTTTCTAGATGGTGTAATTTAATTATTTTGTATTGATAAAAGGTGGGGTTTTTTTCTAATATTTTATATATATATATATATTGTGTGGAATTTGATTTAGTATTTCTAAATTGAATTCTTTTTCCTTGTAAGTTTGGATTTTATTCCCTCAAATAATTATATATATATATATATATATCGTTTTTGTTTTCTTATAATCAAGAATTTTAAGATATTTGGTTTTAAAAAAATGATTTTTTTTCATTTTTAACATTGTGTTTCGATCATAATTTAAACTGAAGTTTCTTGCATAAAATTATGAGGGAAGATGTAAATACTAATATGAACATTTTAAAACGAACATGTTTGATTCCTCCTGTGAGAGGGTGTATATTGGAAATATTGAATATGTTAGCACTTGCTTTGAAATATAAATAATACGGACTTCAAAGCCAAAAGTATAATTGGGAACCACCATTTCTTCGTTTGACATCCTGAGGAGACTAAAAAAAAAACCTTGTGACGAATAAAATGCAAACGATTTGGACTTGGAAGAAAATTTATCCAAAAAAATACGAAATTCCTGAGAAATATTTTTAGAAAAAGAAAAAACAGATTGAACATTTTTACAGAGAAATATGAGAAAATTAAAAAGTTATAGAAAAAAAAATATGAAAATAGGCCAAAATTGTGCCATTTGTTTAAGAAACCTCTTCAAAAAGACTGCCAGCTCCGTATGGCACCAAACTGCACAATGTGTCTCTTGGAGCCAAATTTATATATATATGTAAACCATACCCATACATATATAATATATGCATACATAAATATATATATTAATATATATATACACACACACATATATATACATATATTTTCATATATATAAATATGTATATATGTATATAGATATGTATATATACATATATATACACATACATACACAATTATATTCTGCCAAATATTTTGGTGAAACGCACACACATATATATTTACATACTTACATATACACATATATATATATATATACATACATGTACATCTTTATATAAATTTATATATATATGTAAAACATACCCATACATATATAATATATATGCATACATAAATATATATATTAATATATATATACACACACACACATATATATACATATATTTTCATATATATAAATATGTATATATGTATATAAATATGTATATATACATACATATATATACACATACATACACAATTATATTCTGCCAAATATTTTGGTGAAACGCACACACATATATATTTACATACTTACATATACACACATATATATATATATATATACATACATGTACATCAATATATAAATGGATGTATGTATTTTTCCCTTGTTTACAATTAACATGGAAAAAATAGATAAACAGTTACTTGTGTTTAACTCCATTTATATATATATATATATATATATATATATATATATATATCTTTATCTGTACATATATATATAATAAATCATACGTACATATGTATGTGATATGATATCATATGTATATCCATGATATATATGATACATATATATACACACATATATGGTGTATATAATGTTTATATATATGCTTATATATATATATATATATATATATGTATATATATATGACATATAACATACGAAGGTTATCTGTTCAGTTGGAACAAGTCCATATATTTTAATCAACTGGATTTTAACATAACTTGAACCATGTTTAATTAAACCATGTTTAATTTATTTTATAATTAACCAAGTCATATCATACTAAAATTAAAACCTTACATGAACATTGAATGCCCGTTTAAATTTTCCTTGAATATATCAGCGTACCAGATTTGCCTCAAACATACCAACGAACCAGTTTTGCCTCGGGACACATGCCAATCTACCAGATTTTTGCCTTGAAGATACCAATGTACCAGGTTCAAACCTCAGGCATGCCACCCATGAATTTCCAGTAAATTTTTTTTGTCATTATACATGCATGTATGTGCTAAGGTATTTATATACCCACACATCTATTATATATATATATATACACACATATATGCATGTATAAGTATATATATATATGGTGAGTTGACCCATATACATATACATATATATATGTATGTGTATACATATATATATACACACATGTATACATATGTATATATATATATATATATATATATATATATATATTATATATATATATATGTAGTGGTTCCAACCATTTTCCTATCGCCATTGATAAAAAGCAAAAAGAACTGAAGAATTTATCGCCGAAAGAAATTCAAAGACACCAAATAAGCGAAGAACATTTCGTTTTTACCATCTTTTCCGGAATTTTTTTTTTACTCCTTCAATTTTCTTTTTTTATTTATTCCAACAATATTGTTTATTCCATTTGTATTTTGGTTTTTTGCAATTTCTTGTTTTTTGTATTTTTTGCTTGTTTTTTTAATTATTTTTTGTGAATTGTAAATGTCTTTTTCTGCCATTTTTTTTTTACTAAACTGTTTTGTGAAACAATAATAACAATAATGTCGATGACGTCGATAATGATGATGATAATAATAATAATAATAATAATAATAATCCCAATCGATATAAACGTATAAACGTATCTGTCAAGACCTACCAAAAACTGAGCAAATATAAAGATCTTGAAAGAGAAATCAGCAAAATGTGGAACCTGAAGACTAAAACAATACCTGTTTTCATAGGTGCCCTGGGAATGATAGTGAAAGGGGCTGATTGCTACCTAACTCAGATACCAGGAAACCCCAAAATGGCAGAAATTCAAAAGATAGTGCTCATGGGAACTGCTCATATCCTATGCAAAATACTTTCTATGTAATCTCAAGTTTTAAAACAAACATAATTTTCGGTTTTTTTTAGATATTCACTAGTACAACACTAAATACAAAACTAAATATATGGCACACTAGGCATAACAACAACATGAACTTCCAACCTGTTGCCTCTTGAGGTCTCTGGGTGAGACTTGGAGCCAACTTGTACAAATGTAAAACAAAAGTCAAACAATAATAATAATAATAATAATAATAATAATAATAATAATAAAATTTATTTATTATTTTTCAACAAGAACCCGAAATAGTGGGGACAGTATAAACACAAACTCAATGAAGTTGGGTGTGGCCAAAGGGTTTATATCAAGTGAAAATAAGGGAGCAGACATCAACAAAATCTAAAACACAAAAAGTGATCCCTACTATGTGCAATGGAACAACCGCCTTAAGGGATATCTCCGGGCTTCTCATACAAAAGTTCTGGATTGTTCTCCTAGGAAAGGAAAAGTACCATCTCCAAGTTTTTCCCATATTTGTTTACAGTGGGATTAGCTGCATAATCCCCTAAAAACCTTGCCTGTGTCCCTATTGTCCTCATCTACCTTTGGTCAAAACAACGCTAGAGGGCAGCACTTCTCTTCATCTTTGCAGCAACCTTCAAGGGATGCAGGAAAATAATAATAATGATAGTAATAATAATAATAATAATAATAATAATAATAATAATGTGTTGTTAGGGACAGCTAGAATACTTAGGAGGGTCCTTCACCTCAAATATTACTTGTAGCCTGATGATAGGAATTTT